>NC_059360.1:49245000-49317500 GCF_019703515.2 Myxocyprinus asiaticus | reverse complement strand
ACACGATTGTCCCCTTGGTCCCCCTCGCTCGGATGCGTACTTCCACATCTCAGTTTTACCTTGACACAGACCCTTCCTGCAGTTTGCTTTCGAGGGCCGGGTGTACCAGTACAAGGTCCTCCCCTTTGGCCTGTCCTTGTCCCCTCGCATCTTCACGAAGGTCGCAGAGGCAGCCCTTCCCCCGCTAAGGGAAGTGGGCGTCCGCATCCTCAACTATCTTGATGACTGGCTAATCCTAGCTCACTCTCGGGATGTGTTGGGTGCGCACGGGGATCTGGTGCTCACACACCTCAGCCGGCTGGGGCTTCGGGTCAACTGGGAAAAGAGCAAGCTCTCCCGGGTTCAGAGCATCTCTTTTCTCGGTTTGGAGTTGGACTCAGTCTCGATGATGGCATGCCTCATGAACGAGCATGCACAGTCGGTGCTGAACTGTCTGAGGGCATTTAGATGGAAAACAGCGGTCCCACTGAAACATTTTCAGAGGCTCCTGGGACATATGGCATCCTCAGCGGTGGCCACACTGCTCGGATTGATGCATATGAGACCGCTTCAGCACTGGCTTCAGACTCGAGTCCCGAGATGGGCATGGAGCCGCGGGACACATCACGTGGTCGTCACGCTGATCTGTCGCCGCTTCTTCAGCCCTTGGACCGACCTAGCGTTTCTATGGGCGTCGTGGTTACTATGTACGCTTCCGAGACGGACTGGGGCGCCGTATGAAATGGGTATGCAGCCGCTGGCTCTTGGGCTGGCCTGTGACTATGTTGGCACATCAACTGCCTTGAGTTGTTGGCAGTACTGCTCGCCCTGCGGAGGCTCTGGCCATTGATCCCAGGGCAAGCATGTGTTGGTCCAGACGGACAACACGGTGACAGTAGCGTACATCAACCACCAACATCGACACAACGTCGAGTGAGTGACAGATAGGGAACATCCTGGTTACTTTCATAACCTCCGTTCCCTGATGGAGGGAACGAAATGTTATTTTCCTCTTGCCACAATACTGAACTACCCACTGAAATGGCCGGGACCTTGTCTTGGCTCCTCAGCAAAAAACCTGAATGAGTGGTTGCGAGCCAGCTCCTTTTATACCCATATGTCCAGAGTAGTAGCTTGCAGATTCCACTCGCCAATTCCCATTGGCCTTTTTATCAAAATCAGAGGTGTTTGGGACTCCCAAGAGTGACCCCTAGTGTCACTACATCGACACAACATCTCGTTCCCTCCATCAGGGAACGGAGGTTATGAAAGTAAAGTAGTGCGTTACTGTAGTTGCACCCAGCTGCACGGTGATGTTGTGTTCAGCAGCAGGGTTGGCTGGAAAGACGAGGAGCTCAGTCTGAGTTAAGTTGCAGGTGGTGTTCCTTCATCCAGGCCGAGATGTCTGCCAAACAGGCAGAGATTTGAGCAGTCACTGTGGTATCGTTAGGCTGGAAAGACAAGTAGAGTTGCATGTCATCAGCATAGCAGTGGTAAGAGAAACCATGTGCCTGAATGATGGGTCCCAGTGATGTTGTGTATATAGAGAAGAGAAGTGGCCCAAGCACTGAGCCCTGAGGTACCCCAGTAAGTAGCTGATGTGACTTGGACACCTCACCTCTCCAGGCTACCTTGAAGGACCTACCTAAGAGATAAGATTTAAACCAGTCAAGCACAGTTACTGACTCAAAACGAATCTGTTTCCTTTCGTGAATCGGATATCACTAGTTTTTATCCTTCACAGCCAACAGAAATACAGTTAAACGCTGAAACATACTTGACACAATTAAGTGTAAGCAGATACGAGTATTTAGACAATATAGTGGGTTACATTAGAGAATTGAACTGAGAAAGAACATGAGGCAAGAGTAAAATTATTTCTTTATAGATGTTTTTTCATTATATTCATATACACTATATTGCCAAAAGTATTCGCTCATCTGCCTTTAGACGCATATGAACTTAAGTGACATCCCATTCTTAATCCATAGGGTTTACTATGACGTCGGCCCACCCTTTGCAGCTATAACAGCTTCAACTCTTCTGGGAAGGCTTTCCACAAGGTTTAGGAGTGTGTTTATGGGAATTTTTGACCATTCTTCCAGAAGCGCATTTGTGAGGTCAGACACTGATGTTGGACGAGAAGGCCTGGCTCGCAGTCTTCACTCTAATTCATCCCAAAGGTGCTCTATCGGGTTGAGGTCAGGACTCTGTGCAGGCCAGTCAAGTTCTTCCACACCAAACTCGCTCATCCATGTCTTTATGGACCTTGCTTTGTGCACTGGTGCGCAGTCATGTTGGAACAGGAAGGGGCCATCCCCAAACTGTTCCCACAAAGTTGGGAGCATGGAATTGTCCAAAATCTCTTGGTATGCTGAAGCATTCAGGGTTCCTTTCACTGGAACTAAGGGGCCAAGCCCAGCTCCTGAAAAACAACCCCACACCATAATCCCCCTCCACCAAACTTCACAGTTGGCACAATGCAGTCAGACAAGTACCGTTCTCCTGGCAACCGCCAAACCCAGACTTGTCCATCAGATTGCCAGATGGAGAAGCGTGATTCATCACTCCAGAGAACGCGTCTCCACTGCTCTAGAGTCCAGTGGTGGCGTGCTTTACACCACTGCATCCGACGCTTTGCATTGCACTTGGTGATGTATGGCTTGGATGCAGCTGCTCGGCCATGGAAACCCATTCCATGAAGCTATCTACACATTGTTCTTGAGCCAATCTGAAGGCCACATGAACTTTGGAGGTCTGTAGCGATTGACTCTGCAGAAAGTTGGCGACCTCTGCGCATTACGCACCTCAGCATCCGCTGACCCCGCTCTGTCATTTTACGTGGCCTACCACTTCGTGGCTGAGTTGTTGTCATTCCCAATCGCTTCCACTTGTTATAATACCACTGACAGTTGACTGTGGAATATTTAGTAGCGAGGAAATTTCACGACTGGACTTGTTGCACAGGTGGCATCCTATCACAGTACCATGCTGGAATTCACTGAGCTCCTGAGAGCGACCCATTCTTTCACAAATGTTTGTAGAAGCAGTCTGCATGCCTAGGTGCTTCATTTTATACACCTGTGGCCATGGAAGTGATTGGAACACCTGAATTCAATTATTTGGATGGGTGAGCGAATACTTTTGGCAATATAGTGTATATATATATACAGTTGTGCTCAAAAGTTTGCATACCCTTTGAGAATGGGTAATATATGTACAATTTTTAAAGAAAACAACATAAGCAGGCAAAACACATTTCTTTTATTTCTTATGGGATTCATATTTAACTGTAGGTTATAACAGAATGGCACAATCATAAAACAAAACATGGCAACAAAGAAAAAAATGAAATGACCCGTTCAAAAGTCTGCATACCCTTAGTTCTTAATGCGTGCAGTCTTTTGTAATAGTTGTCTATGAGGCCCCAAATTCTTGCAGGTGGTATAGCTGCCCATTCGTCTTGGAAAAATGCCTCCAGGTCATGCAAAGTCTTTGGTCGTCATGCATGAACTGCACGTTTGGGATCTACCCAGAGTGGCTCGATGATATTAAGGTCAGGAGACTGTCATGGCCACTCCAGAACCTTCACCTTTTTCTGCTGTAACCACTGGAGGGTCAACTTGGCCTTGTGCTTAGGGTCATTGTCATGCTGGAAAGTCCAAGAGCGTCCCATGCACAGCTTTCGTGCAGAAGAATGCAAATTGTCTGCCAGTATTTTCTGATAACATGTTGCAGTCATCTTGCCATCAATTTTCACAAGATTCCCCGTGCCTTTAGAGCTCACACACCCCCAAAACATCAGTGAGCCACCACCATGCTTCATAGTGGGGATGGTATTCTTTTCACTATAGGCCTTGTTGACTCCTCTCCAAACATAGTACCTATGGTTGTGACCATAAAGCTCTATTTTGGTCTCATCACTGCTGTGAGGCGTGTCAAGGTGTTGTCGGGCTTTTTTGTGTCATTGGCACAGTAAAGGCTTCTTTCTGGCAACTCAACCATACAGCTCATTTTTGCTCAAGTGTCGTCGTATTGCGCTCCTTGAAACAACCACACCGTCTTTTTCCAGAGCAGCCTGTATTTCTCCTGAGGTTACCTGTGGGTTTTTCTTTGTATCCCGAACAATTCTTCTGGCAGTTGTGGCTGAAATCTTTCTTGGTCTACCTGACCTTGTCTTGGTATCAAGAGATCCCTGAATTTTCCACTTCTTAATAAGTGATTGAACAGTACTGACTGGCATTTTCAAGGCTTTGGATATCTTTTTATATCCTTTTCCATCTTTATAAAGTTCCATTACCTTGTTACGCAGGTCTTTTGACAGTTCTTTTCTGCTCCCCATGGCTCAGTATCTAGCCTGCTCAGTGCATCCACGTGAGAGCTAACAAACTCATTGACTATTTATACACAGACACTAATTGCAATTTAAAAAGCCACAGGTGTGGGAAATTAACCTTTAATTGCCATTTAAACCTGTGTGTGTCACCTTGTGTGTCTGTAACAAAGCCAAACATTCAAGGGTATGTAAACTTTTGATCAGGGCCATTTGGGTGATTTCTATTATCATTATGATTTAAAAAGGAGCCAAACAACTTTGTGATAATAAATGGCTTCATATGATCACCATCCTTAAATAATTTTTTTTTGCATGATCAGTCATATTTTCAAAATCAATACCAAAATTTCACAATTTCTGCCAGGGTATGCAAACTTTTGAGCACAACAGTATATATTTTCATTATAGTTTTAGCTGGTGACTGTGGTGATGTGTCTAGACTAACACACATACACATTTTATCATGTGTTATGGACATTACAGAGCCCCTCAGAGGACAGGGCAAAACTTTTCTTCCTGAAATAGTTTTGCATTCCCTCGCAATACATTTGTCATGGTTTTACTAAAATAACCATATTTTTAATTTGATATTAGTAGTTCATGGTAAATTTATTGTGAGGGAACACAAAACTATTGTGCGGGAACGCAAAACTATTGTGAGGGAACGCAAAACTATCTTGTGGGAATGCAAAACTATCGTGAGGGAATGCAAAACTATAATGCGGGAATGCAAAACTATCGTGCGGGAATGCAAAACTATCGTGCGGGAATGCAAAACTATTGTGAGGAAATGCAAAACTACCGGGAGGAAACGCAAAACTATCGTGATGGAACGAAAAACTATTGAGAGGGAACGCAAAACTATCGTGCGGGAACACAAAACTACTGTGAGGGAACGCAAAACTATCGTGAGGCAAAACTATCGTGCGGGAACGCAAAACTATTGTGAGGCAAAACTATCGTGAGGGAACGCAAAACTATGGTGAGGGAACACAAAACTATCGCGAGGGAATGCAAAACTATTGTGAGGCAAAACTATCGTGAGGGAACGCAAAACTATCATGAGGGAATGCAAAACTATCGCGAGGGAATGCAAAACTATTGTAAGGGAACGCAAAACTATTGTGAGGCAAAACTATTGTGAGGGAATGCAAAACTATCATGAGGGAATGCAAAACTATTGTGAGGCAAAACTATCATGAGGGAACGCAAAACTATCATGAGGGAATGCAAAACTATCGCGAGGGAATGCAAAACTATTGTAAGGGAATTCAAAACTATTGTGAGGCAAAACTATCATGAGGGAACGCAAAACTATCATGCGGGAACGCAAAACTATTGTGAGGAATCGCAAAACTATCGCGAGGGAACGCAAAACTATTGTGAGGCAAAACTATCGTGAGGGAACGCAAAACTATCATGAGGGAATGCAAAACTATTGCGAGGGAATGCAAAACTATTGTAAGGGAATGCAAAACTATTGTGAGGCAAAACTATAGTGAGGGAACGCAAAACTATCATGAGGGAATGCAAAACTATCGCGAGGGAACGCAAAACTATTGTAAGGGAACGCAAAACTATTGTGAGGCAAAACTATCCTGAGGGAATGCAAAACTATCATGCGGGAACGCAAAACTATCGTGCGGGAATGCAAAACTATTGTGAGGAAGCGCAAAACTATTGTGAGGCAAAACTATCATGAGGGAACGCAAAACTATCATGCGGGAACGCAAAACTATCGCGAGGGAATGCAAAACTATTGTGAGGCAAAACTATCGTGAGGGAACGCAAAACTATCATGAGGGAATGCATAACTATCACGAGGGAATGCAAAACTATTGTAAGGGAACGCAAAACTATTGTGAGGCAAAACTATCGCGAGGGAATGCAAAACTATTGTAAGGGAACACAAAACTATTGTGAGGCAAAACTATCGTGAGGGAACGCAAAACTATCATGAGGGAACGCAAAACTATCGCGAGGGAATGCAAAACTATTGTAAGGGAACACAAAACTATTGTGAGGCAAAACTATCATGAGGGAACGCAAAACTATCATGAGGGAATGCAAAACTATTGTGAGGCAAAACTATCGTGAGGGAACGCAAAACTATTGTGAGGCAAAACTATCGTGAGGGAACGCAAAACTATCATGAGGGAATGCAAAACTATTGCGAGGGAATGCAAAACTATTGTAAGGGAATGCAAAACTATTGTGAGGCAAAACTATCGTGAGGGAACGCAAAACTATCATGAGGGAATGCGAAACTATCGCGAGGGAACGCAAAACTATTGTAAGGGAACGCAAAACTATTGTGAGGCAAAACTATCGTGAGGGAACGCAAAACTATCATGCGGGAACGCAAAACTATCGTGCGGGAATGCAAAACTATTGTGAGGAAGCGCAAAACTATTGTGAGGCAAAACTATCATGAGGGAACGCAAAACTATCATGAAGGAACGCAAAACCATCATAAGGGAACGCAAAACTATCGGGAGGGAACGCAAAACTATCATGAAGGAACGCAAAACCATCATAAGGGAACGCAAAACTATCGGGAGGGAATGCAAAACTATTGTGAGGCAAAACTATCATGAGGGAACGCAAAATATCACGAGGGATCGCAAAATTATCGTAAGGGAACGCAAAACTATTGTGAGGCAAAACTATCATGAGGGAACACAAAATTATCATGCGGGAACACAAAACTATCGTGAGGAAGCGCAAAACTATCGTGAGGGAACGCAAAACTATTGTGAGGGAACGCATAACTATTGTGAGGCAAAACTATTGTGAGGGAACACAAAACTATCGGGAGGGAACACAAAACTATTGCAAGCTAACGCAAAACTATTGTGAGGTAATGCAAAACTATTGTGAGGAAGCACAAAACTATCCTGAGGGAACGCAAAACTATTGTGAGGGAACACAAAACTATCGCGAGGGAATGCAAAACTATTGTGAGGGAACACAAAACTATCGTGAGGGAACGCAAAACTATCGTGAGGGAACGCAAAACTATTGTGAGGGAATGCAAAACTATTGTGAGGCAAAACTATCGCGAGGGAATGCAAAACTATTGTAAGGGAACGCAAAACTATTGTGAGGCAAAACTATCGTGAGGGAACGCAAAACTATCATGCGGGAACGCAAAACTAGTGCAAGCTAACACAAAACTATTGTGAGGTAATGCAAAACTATTGTGAGGAAGCACAAAACTATCCTGAGGGAACGCAAAACTATTGTGAGGGAACACAAAACTATTGCAAGTAATGCAAAACTATTGTGAGGGAACACAAAACTATCGTGAGGGAACGCAAAACTATCGTGAGGCAAAACTATCGTGAGGGAACGCAAAACTATCGTGAGGGAACACAAAACTATCATGAGGGAATGTTAAACTACGGTGAGGGAACACAAAACTATCGTGAGGGAATGCAAAACTATCGCGAGGGAATGCAAAACTATTGTAAGGGAACGCAAAACTATTGTGAGGCAAAACTATCACGAGGGAATGCAAATCAATTGTAAGGGAACGCAAAACTATTGTGAGGCAAAACTATCGTGAGGGAACGCAAAACTATCATGAGGGAATGCAAAACTATCGCGAGGGAATGCAAAACTATTGTAAGGGAACGCAAAACTATTGTGAGGCAAAACTATCGTGAGGGAACGCAAAACTATCATGCGGGAACGCAAAACTATTGTGAGGAAGCGCAAAACTATCGTGAGGGAACGCAAAACTATTGTGAGGCAAAACTATCGTGAGGGAACGCAAAACTATCATGAGGGAATGCAAAACTATCGCGAGGGAATGCAAAACTATTGTAAGGGAACGCAAAACTATTGTGAGGCAAAACTATCGTGAGGGAACGCAAAACTATCATGAGGGAATGCAAAACTATCGCGAGGGAATGCAAAACTATTGTAAGGGAATGCAAAACTATTGTGAGGCAAAACTATCGTGAGGGAACGCAAAACTATCATGAGGGAATGCAAAACTATCGCGAGGGAACGCAAAACTATTGTAAGGGAACGCAAAACTATTGTGAGGCAAAACTATCGCGAGGGAACGCAAAACTATCATGCGGGAACGCAAAACTATCGTGCAGGAATGCAAAACTATTGTGAGGAAGCGCAAAACTATTGTGAGGCAAAACTATCATGAGGGAACGCAAAACTATCATGAAGGAACGCAAAACTATCATAAGGGAACGCAAAACTATCGGGAGGGAACGCAAAACTATTGTCAGGGAATGCAAAACTATTGTGAGGCAAAACTATCATGAGGGAACGCAAAATATCACGAGGGATCGCAAAATTATCGTAAGGGAACGCAAAACTATTGTGAGGCAAAACTATCATGAGGGAACACAAAACTATCATGTGGGAACACAAAACTATCGTGAGGAAGCGCAAAACTATCGTGAGGAAGCGCAAAACTATCGTGAGGGAACGCAAAACTATTGTGAGGGAATGCATAACTATTGTGAGGCAAAACTATTGTGAGGGAATGCAAAACTAATGTGAGGGAACACAAAACTATCATGAGGGAACACAAAACTATTGTAAGGGAATGCAAAACTATCGGGAGGGAACGCAAAACTATTGCAAGCTAACGCAAAACTATCCTGAGGGAACGCAAAACTATTGTGAGGGAACACAAAACTATCGTCGAGGGAATGCAAAACTATTGTGAGGGAACACAAAACTATCGTGAGAGAACGCAAAACTATCGTGAGGCAAAACTATCGTGAGGGAACGCAAAACTATTGTGAGGTAATACAAAACTATTGTGAGGGAACACAAAATTATTGTGAGGGAATACAAAACTATTGCGAGGGAACGCAATACTATTGTGAGGGAACACAAAACTATAGCGAGGTAACACAAAACTATAGCGAGGGAATGCAAAACTATAGCGAGGGAACACAAAACTATTGCAAGGTAATACAAAACTATTGTGAGGGATCACAAAATTATTGTGAGGGAACAAAACTATTGCAAGGGGATGCAAAACTATTGCGAGGGAACACAAAACTATAGCGAGGTAACACAAAACTATAGCGAGGGAACACAAAACTATCGTGAAGGAATGCAAAACTATTCAAAACTATCGTGAGAGAACTCAAAACTGTTGTGAGGGAATGCAAAACTATCGTGAGGGAACACAAAACTATCGTGAAGGAACGCAAAACTATCACGAGGGAACGCAAAACTATCACGAGGGAACACAAAACTATCGCGAGGGAACACAAAACTATCGCGAGGGAACTCAAGACTGTTTCAGAAAAAAAATCCCGACCTGTCCTCTTAGGGGCTCCATACATTAGAGTAACTGTAAGAGGAGAGTTACTCTTCTGTTGAATGTTTAATGGACAATGAAGTCTTAAAATGTTTTGTCTGTGTGGTTGTAAGAGAACTTGAATAAATCCATAGCTGAAGTTCGAGTGTTAAAAGCGTCCATCAGTTTCAGTTTAGGGCGGTTGTGACGACGTTTTGTGCTGTGATGGCAGACATCTAATCACAGCGTCTCCTAAGGGAAGATTTCCATCCGTCTGCCTGAAGATCTCTTCCTGTGACGAGTGATGAGATAATTCTACAGCTCTCGCGCTCTTACCCGCAATCCTTCGGTTTCATCTGCTTTTGAGCCATCTGGACACTAACAGTGAAGTTTTTTCACAGGTTCCATTGTAACTGGTGTGTTGTTTTTGGGTGGAAATGGTGCTGGAGACCCACAGACTCAATCTCTGCCTGCCTGACTGAGGAAACCAGCTCAGATAAACTTCACAACAGGTCCAGCGTTGTTCAGCGTCAGTGTTTCCTGCTGTCTGTTGGTGCTTGTGTTCAAGGGAAAAGAGCATTTGTGGCATAATGTTGATTACCACAAAATTTTATTTCGATTTGTACCTCCTTTTCTTTAAAAAAAACTCTAAAATCTGTGTTAGAGTGAGACACTTACAATGGAAGTAAATGAGGCCAATGTTTGGAGGGTTTAAAACTTATTGTTTTCCAGTCACTTTGATCCAGACGACTTTTTTTCTCCTTACGATTTTGTTTTTTAGTTATTTTTGATCACTTGATCCAACTGGAATCAAATTCCTTCATTTTGTTCACAAACGGTCTCTAAAAACACACACATTTTTTCGACCAGTTTCTTTAAATTCATTTGGTTTTATTTCACTTTGTTACACTTGTTGTGTTCCCATTAAAAAATGACCAGCCACTGGAAATGAATGAACAAGACAACGAAATTAAGAAAAATGAAGTGTTCAGGAGCATCACAATCATTTAGATGAGCACATGTGAGGATGTGTGTTTGCACACACAATGTCCATGAACATGTGCACACACACAACACACACAAACAAACACACACACACACACACACACACACACACAAACACACACAAACACAGACTCACACAAACACACACACACACACACACACACACACACACAGCACACACAAACACACAAACACACAAATGCACACTCACACAAACACACACTCACACAAACGCACACTCACACAAACACACACTCACACAAATGCACACTCACACAAACACACACTCACACAAACACACACACTCACAAATGCACACACACACAAATGCACACTCACACACATACACACACACAATGTGTATTGAGCGTCTTTGTGCATCATCTTTCCATGTACACTCTTTGAGGAATATTTCAAGATCTACTCATATTATGTTGTGTTTGGGCTCGTTTGAATCAGGATCGTCTGCTGTAAGTTAAGATATGTCATTGTCTCTGTTTTATATATGTTTCAAGAATAAATAAGGAAAATGTGACAAAAAGACACTCCTGTTTATTATATTCATGTGTGTCTGTGTGAATTTCATACACTAAAACTCACTGCAGTTTGACCTCTGAGTGAAACACATTTGCTCATTGCATTCTACAATATATAACACATGACTATCTCAACTCTTTTATGGTTTTATCACCTCTGAATAGAATTGTTGTGATAACAAATTTGCAAATGATGAGAACGAAACAGTTCTTATTTGTCAGCCAATTAAAAAGCATTATTTAAGAACTAGTAGGATCAGTTATATGCATCGTAAAGACCAGATTCTACGCTTTAAAACAGTTCAGATCAAGTAAGTGGTTATTAATTTATTATGTAATCATTATATATATATTTTTTGTTTCCCCACTAGCCTGGTTTGAGCTCAGTTCAATGAATCCTTCTTTCAACAAAAATATACATTTTTTAAATATGTTCAAAAAAGGAGCACAAAACCAGTCATAATTACTCAAAAAGATTGAATGCAATATCTTGTGATAATATTTGCAATATGAGAGATTTATAAACAATCTTAGTGGGCCGGTCATTTTTGACCAGGAACACAAAATGTGTTGGCACAAAACAAACACAACACAAGAGTTTAAAGACAGAAATGTGAAGCTCATAATTTTATAAAAGCACTTACAATAATTCTTCTGTTAAATCTTAACACAACTTAAATCTTGAATAAATTATTCAACTTATAAAGTTGTTTAAATTGTAATTTTTTCAGTAATTTTACGCCATCATGGTAATGAAATTTTAAAATTGTCTATGACGTCACACAGATGCGGTTAGTAAGTGATTTTATCACAGTAAAATCATGTTAACACACATATTGTTTATGTCTTGTGTTATACTTTTGAAACAGTGAGTATTTTAATGTTTACAGATTGACCCCATTGACTTCCATTGTAAGTGTCTCACTGGAACACACATTTGTGCTTAAATAAAAAGAGGGACGAGTCTAAATTGATTAACAGCCACAAATGCTGTTTATTGAGCTTAATGTGTTGAACCAGGAATATTCCTTTAATACTCATTCCTGGCCTTATTGTGAACAATAAGTGAACGTTTGGGAAATCTGAAACCAGTTCTCTGGCAATCCTTCACTAACCAATAATATCATGATTCAGGCTGTTTGTTCACACTTCGTTCATTCAGTAAATGTTCTGCATTAAGATGCTTCTGTTTTGCTGGCGCGCCTTAAAAAGGATCTCAACTTAAATTGAGATAAACAGCTTCTTCAGTTTTTTATTTAGATTTAGTCCACTGAGATTTTTATACAGGCATTCGCTAGTCTCTAGTCTTCATGTTTCATCTGTACTTTCTGAGCTCTCCAGACTCTTCATCGTGGCTGTTATTAGACGAGTCTATGGCGACAATACATATTTGAGTGAACGCTCACTCTGTAGCTGGTGACAGAAAACACAGAAGCCCTGTGAAGGTGGTTAAGGCAACTAGAGAAGAAAACTTCCACGAGGATGGAGAAAACAAACCGCAAAGTGCTTCATTCCCTCGAGAATGTTTTGGCCAAGAAATCCCTCACGTGTTCGAACACACAAACAGCGATTCACCCTGTACCAGGTTGTTTTGATGGCTCGAGATGTTTGTTTAATGAAGAATACACACATCTTCTAATTGATTACATGGGGACGGCCGCTATGCCTCATCAAAACTTCTTCAAGATGTTTGACAGATCATGACAGACACTAGACAATAAAAGCCCAACACATGATTAAACACTTATTGTGTTATTGTACTCCAATATTGTGTCTGTCCAACAGTTCCTTAGACAGAGAAGTTAAAATATCAGCAATTTAAAGAACTCGCAGTCATTCAGATTATTAGATCAGTGCTTTTCAACAGGTTTTACTTAATCAAGTGGTGGCCCAATAGAGTACCAAAACCGTTTATTGGACAGAGGTTAAAAATGAATTTAAAATCAATCATTAAAGGTGCTGTAAGTGATTTCAGCCATTCTACATCCACGAGCTGTTGTATTAGCCACGCCCCCTCTTTACAAAACCCCGCCCTCTAAAGATACAAAATTAGCTTTATTGAGTCCGACAGGAGCAGAAACGGTTGTTAAAAACAACAGCAGGGGTCTGTGTACTCAGCGAGTACTGACGCGGATTATTACACCTGGAGTCACGAGTTCGAATCCAGGGTGTGCTGAGCAACCAAATTGGCCCAGTTGCTAGGGAGGGTAGAGTCACATGGGGTAACCTCCTCGTGGTCACTATAATGTGGTTCTCACTCTCGGTGGGGCGTGTGGTGAGTTGTGCGTGGATGCCGCGGAGAATAGTGTGAAGCCTCCACACGTGCTACGTCTCCGTGGTAACGCACTCAACAAGCCACGTAATAAGATGCACGGATTGATGGTCTCAGACGCGGAGGCAACTGAGATTCGTCCTCCTCCACCTGGATTGAGGCGAGTCACTACGCCACCATGAGGATTTAGAGCGCATTGGGAATTCCAAATTGGGGAGAAAAAAGGGAGAAAATAAAAAAACAACAGTAGCAAAATAGCGCCCTCAACTGACAACTGTTATGAACAACATGGCATAAAAATGGCATTAAGCCTCAATAATTCCCTGCAACTACAATACAATGAGAATGTGCAAAATGATCAACAGGCAGAAAGCGTTATTGACCGTGACCCGTGGACACATTTTTGTCTAGAACTGTCACAGAGACCGGTGAGATAGGTGAGGGGGTAGGACATTTTTTTGCATACCTCTTTCCAAGAAAAAAATCACTTTCAGCACCTTTAAGTAAAGATAAAAGTAATTAAATAACTGAAATGATCTCTGCAGGCAATAATATATATATATATATATTTTTTATTTTATTTTTTTTTAATGTTGCGAATTTATGTCAATGAAAATTCCTGAAATTAAGGCGTTTTCACATCTGGCTCGTTTGGAGCATTTGTTTCGGAACCTGGTGCATTTTCTCCTTTAGTTCGGTTCATTCAGGCATATATGAACGTGGCAATCACACTTGGATCCACACCAAAACAATCGGTCTGATACCACGAACCCTGGAGCGGTTTGCTTATGGTGAGAATGCAATCCGACCCAATGGACCAACGAACCAAATAATATATTAAAAACCATTTGTAGGTCAGCACTTCATTGTAATTCATCATTAAAACGTGTATATACCTTTTTGGCGACTATATTAGATATAGTTACATGTTTAAAAAAGGAGCTATTTTATAAATCCTAAGGTAATTTTAGTACAATCACATCTCTAGAATAGCAGCAGAAGTTAGGACATCGTCAGCAACTTCTTGACTGATTAAAAAAATAAATTATTCCGTGGCATTTCTCTGCTGTTTGTGTCGTAGCAAAACGGAAAAAAGACAGAAAGTAGTTTCGTGTGTGAACAGCGCATTTGGCACATTTACCAGTAAAGGCAACCCAACGATTTTCCTGTAATTTACCTGGTTGCATGTGTGAATGGGACTGTTGACACTGTTTTGATCTATTTTGAAATATTGCCTTGTGCAAACGAAACGAACCAAGATGAAAATGCAACATTGTAACAATTTCAAACCTCCGTTTCAGAACAAATCAAACGAGCTACAGGTCTGAAAACACCCTTATTTTGAGACAAAATACTTATCATTTTCAACTTTGTTCAAGGTCATTAAATCAAACTTCATGGGACAGTGTTTGGGGTAAAAGGGGCTCAAGGCCCCTATTAAACACATTGTTTTCTTTAGTGGGGCGAATAGATTTGTTCTGAAGAATGTTGAAAGTGGACTCACATTGACTGATCCAATCACGATGGAGATTAAATGTGTTTATAGAACACTTGAGATGTTATAAAATGACAAATGTGTTTGAAATGAACAGAAAATCGTGCACCCTATTCTGAAGTAGTTCTTTTGAGTAAACATTATCTTAATTTGTTACTCAAAAAAGCATCTTGCTGTCTCAAAATTATTTGCATTGCCCTATATCTTCACAATAGCCTGATATATATATATATATATATTTGATTCATTTTGTGACCAGAAAAAAGCTAATTTTCCTTAAGGTGTGCCTTTAGCCCCATTGTACCCTAATATTGAGTAATCACAATCCAGTAACCACACAGCGATGTGATATAACTGAACATCTGCACACTGCAAAACAATCTCTATTCAATATTCCACATCTGTCAGGGCTAAAGTGATGTCCAGTTATTAAAGTTGTTTATGGGTCATGCACAGATGAGGTTTCCCGCTCTGTATTTCTCAGTGGAGTTGCGTCTCCAGTAAAAGCATCTGACAAATTCCAGTTTGTTGAAAAACAGAAAAACTCGAACACGTGAGCGTCTGCTTTTCACTTCCTGTGTGCAAGACTCCAGACGCATTATATTCTGTGCTGCTGCTTTAATCTCGGGTCAAAGGTCACAGTAAACACAGATGCTGCTGTGCACAAGCTGAAACAGAAACAAAGCTTATTTGCATGGAAATAAACCTTTGAGGAATTACATTTATATATTTAAAACTAATCTAATGTCATTAACTCCTTAAAGCCTGTATAGATGGTTAGCAGGGTTTGGAGTAACGGGATACATGTAACGGGATTACATATTTAAAATACAAAATATTAGTGACTGTATTCCACTACAGTAACAATTTAAATCATTGGTAATTAGAATACAGTTACATTCAAAAAGTATTTTGATTACTGAAGAGATTATTTTGCATTTTATTGTCATTTGTTTCATTTAATATTTAGTCCTTTCAGATGGAAAACATTTATACATATAAATGATGTGATCCAAAGTGCATTTGAACAGCGGTGAAACACTTTCTTATGATGTGTTACATTCATACGAGCAGACAGAGAAGTACGTTTGAAGTAAGTTTGAAGCAGAAGAAATAGAAATAAACCTTGTGTAAACTGTCAGCTTTATGCTAAGCTAAAATGCTATTTCTAGCCATTTTACATGCATCTGTTATCAGACACTATTATATTTTTTATCAAGAAAATCCACATTAGATCATAATCTTTTTTTCTCTAGTAAGATCTTTGACATTAGGGCAAAAATCATATTCTTGATGAAAATGTTTGTATTATTTTTCTTTAAAAAATATCTAAAAATCCTTAAAACTAGATCAATTTGATTTATCAATTTGAGTGATGTGCTGACAGCAGTAACCCTGAAAATGATCGCTGATGCTTAAATGAAAAAACAAAAACAAAGAAACAACCCAAAGATATTGCTGAAATGAAAATGGACACAAAGTAATGATAAAATGAATTACAAGGGACATTTATTGATTTATTTAGTGATTTAACCCTTTAAGCTATGAAAGTGTTTTTAAAGATGTCCTGTTTCAGTGGAATACCCCAAATTAAAGGCTTATAACTCGACTCTCAGCCTAAGAAACTGCTAAAAAAATAAATAATAATAGAGCCAAAAATGTACTTTATTTCTGATTTTACATTTTATATCTCTGGGTGTAAATACGGTGGCTCCGAAAAACTGCTTTTGTTTTGTTTTTTAATCATGTCAACTGTATCTAAGAAAAATTTTATGTTGATATGACAAAGCAATCAAAAGTTATAACATTACAAAAATAATTTATCATAGTGTCCAAAAACATCTCCAAACAAATAAAACATAATAATTGTACATAAGAACTAATTACACATGCAAACACAACAATGACTAAAGGTTTGCATAGCATGCAGACATGATTTTAGTAATGAGATTTCACAGAATGAGTTTCATTCTGTGTCATTTGAGTCATCATTGAGTCTGTGTCATGTATTTGGTGCCATCTCCTGGTGGTCATATGTAACATTGTGCTTCATGTGGATTATCTAATGATCTATACATCTGATTATCTTGTGTGTGGACTCGTTTGAAAGATAATCACCTCATCTAAATAAATGATATTTTATGTTCCGATTATTTTTTGTGATGTTATAAGTGAAAATGTGGCATATAAGCAACACAAACATAATTGTCAAAGACATATATTTAGCTATTACTCACTATATTTTTGTCAGTGAGTAAAAAAAATATGCTGGTTGTATTCTACTCTTTAAGAGCTTTCCTACAACATATGACACATGACTATTTGATCAGTTTGATGTTTTTACTGATTATAATAATATGTACAGTGCAATTTGTTTTATGAATTATCAAAACAGAACACTTCTGATTTGTCTGTAAATTTCAAAGCACTTGTTCAGTTTTGGTCATAATGTCTACATGCATTGGAAAGTAGAACTTCTAAACTTTCAAACAATACCTATTTTGTGTTGATCAAGACTGTAGTTATTAATATTTTTACTATTTTTTATTTTCTTGTGGGCCCATCCGAGCTTAAAGGGTTAAGAAGCAACACTGCATAAGATATTTCGGTTTTTCAGAGAATGTATTTTTAACATGTGTATTTTGTCTTACTGTACTGACAGAGTTTTTATAGTCAAAACAAGTGAAAAAATCTACCAGTGCTGAAGAAGTAATCCAAAGTATTTAGATTACATTACTGACCTTGAGTAATCTAACGGAATACGTTACAAATTATATTTTACTGCATGTATTCTGTAATCTGTAGTGGAATACATTTTCAAAAGTAACCTTCCTAACCCTGATGGTTAGATATATATGACATTCCTGAAATACTTGATCATATCAGTTCATCTGAATCTCTATAATCATGAGGAATTCTGGTTCCAATATTAATTAGTCCATTAACGATTCTTTTAGTGTTATAAGTTTGTAAGTGGGGTACAACTCACTTTAATGTTTGATTTATTTAGAAAAATGTTTAAAAATATGCCAAATATTAATATAAAAAGCAATATATTCTCTTAACTCAGCATTTAACAACCCCATGTGAAGATCATGTTGAAACCATGCGAGGGTTAAAGGTTAAGTGTTTGGCAGGGTTCAGGTCATCATATTGTTTCAGTAATAAATGTCAGTCGTTTGAGGAAAAGCAGACAACACGATTTGCCCTTTTCTGTAGCGTGCCTCAAATATTTACAACAACAGAGAAAAAGCCACCAAATGCATGATGGAAAATGTGCTATTCCATCCAAAGCATACTGAGCATGACTTCATGATGGAACCATCACAACCAACCAACAACCACTAATGCAATATTGTTTTAAAGATTATACAGTGCTGTGATTTCTTCTATTTTTGTGTATTTTTCATACTAATTTGTTTTAGATTTTCAAACAAGATATATAACATAAAGGTAACCTGAATAAACACAAAATACAGTTTTCAAATACATATATATTGTTATATATTTTATTGAAACAAAAAAGTTATCCAACACCCATATCACCCATGTGAAAAACTAACTGCCCCCTTAAACTTAATAGCTGGTTGTGCCACCTTTAGCAGCAACAACTGCAACCAAACGCTTCCGATAACTGGAGATCAGTCTTTCACAACGCTGTGGAGGAATTCTGCCCCACTCTTCTTTGCAGAACTGCTTTAGTTCAGACACATTGGAGAGTTTTCGAGCATGAACTGCCCGTTTAAGGTCCTGCCACAGCATCTCAATCGGGTTCAAGTCAGGACTTTGACTAGGCCACTCCAAAACTTTAATTTAGCTTCTTTTGAGCCATTCAGAGGTGGACTTACTCCTATGCTATTGAGCATTGTCTTGCTGTGTAATCCAGTTGCGCTTGAGCTTCAACTCACGGACTGATGACCGGACGTTCTCCTTTAGGATTTTCTGGTAGAGAGCAGAATTCATGTTTCTCTCAATTATTGCAAGTCACCCTGAAGAAGCAAAGCATCCCCACACCATCACACTACCACCACCATGCTTGACTGTAGGTATGATGTTCTTTTTGTGGAATTCTGTGTTTGATTTACGTCAGATGTAACGGGACCCCTGTCTCCCAAACAGCCCACAGAACATTCTCCCAAAAGCTTTGAGGATCATCAAGGTGTGTTTTGGCAAAATTCAGATGAGACTTAATGTTCTTCTGGGTTAGCAGTGGTTCTCTTCCATGGATGGCATTTTTGGCCAGTGTCTTTCTGATAGTGGAGTCATGAACAGTGACCTTTATTGTTGCGAGAGAGGTCTGCAGTTCCTTGGATGTTGTCCTTGGCTTTTTTGTGACTTCCTGGATGAGTCGTCGCTGTGCTCTTGGAGGACTTTTGGAAGGTCGGCCACTTCTGGGAAGGTTCACTACTGTGTCAAGTTTTCTCCATTTGGAGATAATGGCTCTCTCTGTGGTTCTTTGGAGTCCCAGAGCCTTTGAAATAGCTTTGTAACCCTTCCCAGACTGATGTATTTCAATCATTCCTCATCATTTCTGGAATTACTTTTGACCTCGGCATGGTGTGCTACTGGGTGAGATCTTTTAGCCAACTTCATCCGGCTGAAAAAGTTGAATTTAGGTGTTGATTTGATTGAACAGGGCTGGCAGTAATCAGGTCTGGGTGTGTCTAGTCCAGCTGAACCCCATTATGAATGCAGTTTCATAGATTTGGGGATTTAGTAACTAATGGGGCAAATACTTTTTCACACAGGCCCAGTTGGTATTGGATAACTTTTTTTGCTTCAATAAATAACATTATCATTTAAAATCTGTATTTTGTGTTTACTCAGATTGCCTTTGCTTTATGTTAGATTTTGTTTGAATTTTTGAAACAATTTAGTATGAGATATACACAAAAACAGAAGAAATCAGGATGGGGGCAAATACTTTTTTACAGCACTGTAGAGGAAATGCACTGAAATTACAGCTACAATCATACTTTCTTGAAATGTTATTGTCAGTATTGCATAAGCCCACTCTATCAATGTCATTTATCAATGAAGTTTAGTGTCATACACACACATACTCTATAGTGTATTATAAATATTTTTCAAAACTTAATATAATTTCTAGTTTGAGTAAAACATCTCTGTTTTAAGAGGCAATTAAACTACCAGTCAAAAGTTTGGACACAGTTACTCATTTTTGTTTATATTTGTCTACAAAACTCACTTCCAGCATTTAAGCATAAACCTTTAAATCATTAGGTTTTTAAGATCATGAGAAATATAAATTCAGTCAAGTGTAACCAGACGTTGTTAGTGTGTTTATAATGTCTATTCTCTGTTTTCCAGACATTTAGTGCTGCAAGAAACAAGCGGATCTTTGCAATCTTGCCTTGTGGATACTGAAGTTGCCATGTGAAAACTGAAGTCCACCCTCCGTTGTAGGAGTTGGTTATCGCCCAACTAGTGTCGTGCAAGTTATGCAGAAATATGAAATTAACTCTAAGCAAAGGCAATAATAAAAATCCTTCTCCTGCAGATCGGTGTTAGCCACAAATATGCCCATGTTACGTAACACACTCAGAAATAATCTGCAGCAAATGTCCATCACAGCAAACGGCCTCTTTATACTCCGGTCACGTCTACGGGACAGTATCAGTCCAATCAGAACTGAAGAACTCAAAGTACAACCCGATGAGTGGAATATAGACACATGACGGAGATTAACATAGTCAAAAACAGTCTGCTTTGTTTCTTAAAGAGACACCAGGTACTGTGAGAAAATACATTTATTACAGTTCACTAACATATTCAAAGACAAACTTCAAGAGATTTAATAGCTCTGTTCCAAAACCCTCGCTGTCTACATAGGCAGTGACCTTCTAAGGCAGCATTGTAACTGGAACCTCATAAGTGACTAATTGGAGTGCTCTACATAGGCAGCAACTCTGTGTGTCATACAAGAAGTGCTCGTCACGTGTAGCACATTAGAGATTCGATTTACAATTGATCCCAATAGAGTCTGACGTTAGCATGTTGCTAAAGCTAACAACACAATACTCTGATTAGCATCAAAATATACACACAAAAAAATACTGGGTAAGATAGTCTATTTTTAAATAGACAGAACTATTTTTATCATTGTTAACGATTGTGAACAATTCCGGTTCCTTAAACAGTTCCATTAACAAATCCTTTATTACTTTAAGATAGAAATATTTGGAAATAAGAAATCCTGTTGCCAAATGATGAGATCATTTCAGATTTTGACAGAGCAGACAAAATAAATCAGAGATACATTTAATACAGTTAAGTTAAAGGTGTGTTTACGCAGACATTTTTAGAGGCATAGATTGAAAAGAATCAGCTCATAAGAGTCATTTGTTTGGGAATCAGACTACACTTGTCATTTTGTAGATTCAAAAGAACCGACTCATAAGAGTCGTTCATATGGGAATCGGACTACACTTGTCATTCTGTAGATTCAAAAGAACTGACTCATAAGAGTCATTCATTTGGGAATCGGTCTACACTTGTCATTCTGTAGATTCAAAAGAACCGACTCATAAGAGTCATTTGTTTGGGAATCAGACTACACTGGTCACGATGTGTTTCACATTGCAGATTCAAAAGAACCAACTCATAAGAGTCATTCATATGGGAATCGGACTACACTTGTCACTCTGTAGATTCAAAAGAACTGACTCATAAGAGTCATTCATATGGGAATCGGACTACACTTGTCACTCTGTAGATTCAAAAGAACTGACTCATAAGAGTCATTCATTTGGGAATTGGTCTACACTTGTCATTCTGTAGATTCAAAAGAACTGACTCATAAGTGTCATTCATTTGGGAATCGGACTACACTTGTCATTCTGTAGATTCAAAAGAACCGACTCATAAGAGTCATTTGTTTGGGAATCAGACACTACACTGGTCACGATGTGTGTTTCACATTGTAGATTCAAAAGAACCAACTCATAAGGGTCATTCATTTGGGAATCAGACGACACTTGTCACTCTGTAGATTCAAAAGAACTGACTCATAAGAGTCATTTGTTTGAGAATCAGACTACACTGGTCGTGCTGTGCGTTTCACATTGTAGATTCAAAAGAACCGACTCATAAGAGTCATTAGCTGGGGAATCATACAACACTGCTTCAGTAGTTGGCAGCGTCAAACACACACATCGTCATAAAAATCTAATTGTTCTGGTATTTTGAAAAATATGGAAGCTGCTCTGAACAAGATCCGGTTCATGGTTCCCAACCCTAATTATATTTATAAATGTTGTCGCAATGCATTCTGGGATTGCCCTCTCTTTAAAGCATACATGTGATTCTGCTTTTGAACTGAGCTAAAGAAGCATATTGCCTACCTTTTCAAACACTGGGAGTGAGTTAAAGATGTTTTAAACTAGGTTTTGGAACAGAGCGAATCTTTTGAGAAATCAAGTAGATTGTGTATAGTACTAAAATGTAAACTTCAATAAAATCATAATTAATTTAAATACATGGATTTTCATTCAGTTCAATAAATGAAAACACATATCAAGATTCTTTCCTGATGAAACATTAACAACCTTGAAGAACTTAATCTTGTTTGTGAAAATCCCGTGCCTGTGAAATTAAATGGCTGTGTCTCCTGTGATTAAGAGTTGGATCAGATCCGGCACAGAAGTCAAAAGTGTAAATCTGTCTGGAGGGAATTTAAAGAATCACGTCCAACTCAAAACACATGCGCTCCCGTTAGATCTTTAGAGAAGAGACTATGAGGTCTGATCCTTCACAGACAAACACTGTTCATTTGTTTGTTTGATTGAAGTTAAAGTGCATCTCACTGTTGATTATGATTCAAAGTGTGTTTCCTGAGAGAGAGTGTGTGTTTGATTGAGTATCTTCACCGCCAGGCGTCCGCTCCATGAACCTCCTTCACCAGTGTGATCTGATCAATCACTTTACCGTACTGCACACAGAGTCACACTTACAGTCACACTGATTGCACACATATTAACCAGTTCAATGAGCTGATGAGTTACCTGGTCATCAGACACCTGCTCCAGGTACAGGTGTGTGCGGTTGATCACATGCATGCGTGTATAGCCGTAATCTGTGCTTCTGAAAGCGCTCCAGTCTCGAGGTTTGGGGATGAAACCGTCATGTTTCTCTCTGCATCCCTGACAAACACAACATCATTCTCACACCATCACCCACAAACTATTTACTACAGTAAGACTGTTCTCGAGAATCATCAATCCTGGTGTGGTGTAGCGGTTAAAGTTCTGGGAACCAAAAGTTTGCACATTTAAATCCCACATGGAATGAGTCATGAACTATGACTATTGTGCGCTTGATTGAGGCTCCCGGGAGAACTGGGATGTTTGAAAAACATTTACAGTATTTTGAAAAAAAAAAAAAAAAACATCTTACAACTTACAAAATTTAATGTGGAGAAACCATCAAATAAAACTGATTTGCACCCTAAATGCATGTGAGTGTACACAAATTATGTTTCGTTATTTTCGTGCAAGCATGCGCTAAGTCTAGGCGCAATTGCACGCACAAAGTGCTAATGAACTGGACCAAGTGCAATTTAATTCTGTGGTTCTTCTCCATTTATTCTACCATCTGCATCCTATTATAAACTTCTTCCACTGGCCCCTTTTGCATTGACTTAAAAATCACTTCACGACAACGGGTGGAAAAATACCAATAAGTATAAGATTGTAAATTGTAACTATAAACACAAAAATAATAATAATAATAATAATAATTGAAAAATAAACAATGATCTATAGATAGTTTAACACAAATCTCATTAATATTTGTTTCATTAAACGGCTACAACAGTGATCATCATGGACATAATTTGATGTTCTACTATATTTTCAGAGTTTTGAAAATTAACTTTATGACTGTCTGCAAATGCAGTTTAGACTTTGCGCTGAGATTAGACGTGCTTTTGAAATGTCTTAGCAAGGGATGTTCCCAAAGCTGAATACCTTATTCGGCACGGATAATGACTTCATAACGAATAACAGATTCATCCGAATAATATAGAAAATATTTGTATGACTGATTATCCAAGACGCACAAGGACAAAGCCACATTTTAAATAAACATATCCAAAATGAAAACTAATTTAAATTTTTCTAAAATTCTGTAGATTCAAAAGAACTGATTAATAAGAGTCATTTGTTCGTGAATCGGACTACACTGGTCACGTTGTGTGTTTCGCACTGTAGATTCAGAAGAACTGATTAATAAGAGTCATCTGTTCGTGAATCGGACTACACTGGTCACGTTGTGTGTTTCGCGCTGTAGATTCAGAAGAACTGATTAATAAGAGTCATTTGTTCGTGAATCGGACTACACTGGTCACGTTGTGTGTTTCGCGCTGTAGATTCAGAAGAACTGATTAATAAGAGTAATTTGTTCGTGAATCGGACTTCACTGGTCACGTTGTGTGTTTCGCGCTGTAGATTCAAAAGAACTGATTAATAAGAGTCATTTGTTCGTGAGTCGGACTACACTGGTCACGTTGTGTGTTTCGCGCTGTAGATTCAAAAGAACTGATTAATAAGAGTCATTTGTTCGTGAGTCGGACTACACTGGTCACGTTGTGTGTTTCGCGCTGTAGATTCAAAAGAACTGATTAATAAGAGTCATTTGTTCGTGAATCGGACTTCACTGGTCACGTTGTGTGTTTCGCGCTGTAGATTCAAAAGAACTGATTAATAAGAGTCATCTGTTCGTGAGTCGGACTACACTGGTCACCTTGTGTGTTTCGCGCTGTAGATTCAAAAGAACTGATTAATAAGAGTCATTTGTTCGTGAGTCGGACTACACTGGTCACGTTGTGTGTTTCGCGCTGTAGATTCAAAAGAACTGATTAATAAGAGTCATCTGTTCGTGAATCGGACTACACTGGTCACGTTGTGTGTTTTGCGCTGTAGATTCAAAAGAACTGATTAATAAGAGTCATCTGTTCGTGAATCGGACTTCACTGGTCACGTTGTGTGTTTCGCGCTGTAGATTCAAAAGAACTGATAAGAGTCATCTGTTCGTGAATCGGACTTCACTGGTCACGTTGTGTGTTTCGCGCTGTAGATTCAAAAGAACTGATTAATAAGAGTCATCTGTTCGTGACTTGGACTACACTGGTCACGTTGTGTGTTTCGCGCTGTAGATTCAAAAGAACTGATTAATAAGAGTCATCTGTTCGTGAATCGGACTACACTGGTCACGTTGTGTGTTTCGCGCTGTAGATTCAAAAGAACTGATTAATAAGAGTCATCTGTTCGTGAATCGGACTTCACTGGTCACGTTGTGTGTTTCGCGCTGTAGATTCAAAAGAACTGATTAATAAGAGTCATTTGTTCGTGAATCGGACTACACTGGTCACGTTGTGTGTTTCGCGCTGTAGATTCAAATGAACTGATTAATAAGAGTCATTTGTTCGTGAATCGGACTACACTGGTCACGTTGTGTGTTTCGCGCTGTAGATTCAAATGAACTGATTAATAAGAGTCATTTGTTCGTGAATCGGACTTCACTGGTCACGTTGTGTGTTTCGCGCTGTAGATTCAAAAGAACTGATTAATAAGAGTCATTTGTTCGTGAATCGGACTACACTGGTCACGTTGTGTGTTTCGCGCTGTAGATTCAAATGAACTGATTAATAAGAGTCATTTGTTCGTGAATCGGACTACACTGGTCACGTTGTGTGTTTCGCGCTGTAGATTCAAATGAACTGATTAATAAGAGTCATTTGTTCGTGAATCGGACTTCACTGGTCACGTTGTGTGTTTCGCGCTGTAGATTCAAAAGAACTGATTAATAAGAGTCATTTGTTCGTGAATCGGACTACACTGGTCACGTTGTGTGTTTCGCGCTGTAGATTCAAATGAACTGATTAATAAGAGTCATTTGTTCGTGAATCGGACTACACTGGTCACGTTGTGTGTTTCGCGCTGTAGATTCAAAAGAACTGATTAATAAGAGTCATTTGTTCGTGAATCGGACTACACTGGTCACGTTGTGTGTTTCGCGCTGTAGATTCAAATGAACTGATTAATAAGAGTCATTTGTTCGTGAATCGGACTTCACTGGTCACGTTGTGTGTTTCGCGCTGTAGATTCAAATGAACTGATTAATAAGAGTCATTTGTTCGTGAATCGGACTACACTGGTCACGTTGTGTGTTTCGCGCTGTAGATTCAAAAGAACTGATTAATAAGAGTCATTTGTTCGTGAATCGGACTTCAATGGTCACGTTGTGTGTTTCGTGCTGTAGATTCAAAAGAACTGACTAATAAGAGTCATTTGTTCGTGAATCAGACTTCATTGGTCACGTTGTGTGTTTCGCGCTGTAGATTCAAAAAAATTGACTCATTTCCAGCATTTAAGCATAAACCTTTAAATCATTAGGTTTTTAAGATCATGAGAAATATAAATTCAGTCAAGTGTAACCAAATGTTGTTAGTGTGTTTATAATGTCTATTATCTGTTTTCCAGACATTTGGTGCTGCAAGGAACAAGCGGATCTTTGCAATCTTGCCTTGTGGAATAGGGTGCAGAAATATGAAATTAACTCTAAGCAAAGGCAATAATAAAAATCCTTCTCCTGCAGATCGGTGTTAGCCACAAATATGCCCATGTTACGTAACACACTCAGAAATAATCTGCAGCAAATGTCCATCACAGCAAACGGCCTCTTTATACTCCGGTCACGTCTACGGGACAGTATCAGTCCAATCAGAACTGAAGAACTCAAAGTACAACCCGATGAGTGGAATGCAGGGGTGTAAAAAGCACTCAGAAATGAAACTTAAGTGAAAGTATGGATACTGAGCGAAGATTTTACTCAAGTATCAAGCAAAAACACACGAGTGAAAATACAAATTATTCACATTAAATTGTACTTAAGTATTATGAAATGAAGAGAGGAGATTGAGTGAGAGAGGATGTTGTTAAATTCGATGGCTTTGTTAGGTCGCCTTTTTACTGTCTCTGATGACTGTCATATTTCTCCTCCAGTGGCATTTGCAACCTGGTCAAAGAATCATGTTACAATAAAGACATTTTTGCAAAATGATTTTTATGTGGCCTGTTGTACGTAACACAATTTCCCAGTGAAATGAACACTAGAGGTGCTACAACAACAATTACTTTTATTCCTTTTCACTCAAATCACAAGTAAAACGGCAGATTATCAGTTCATAAACACATACTTTCCACTCTGTTCCTCACACAATGCTATCTTATGACATCTTTTACTATAGTGCATGACTCGTTTTAACGTTTGCATTACATAATCAACATGAAAATCATGATAGTACCTATTTTTTGCAGATGACATTGCACAGATGAGGTAACAATAACTCATTTAAGTCCTTTATTTGGTAATCGGACTACACTGGTTGCGCTGTGTTTTTAGTGTTATAGAATCAAAAGAACCGACTCATAAGAGTCATTTGTTTGGGAATCAGACTACACTTGAATCTACATCACTTAAACTTAACTCACCTGTATTAGCTTGCACTTTTCTGAGTCATATTGGAACTTTTGTATTGCAGCACTTCTCATGTTACTGTCTCATTATGACGAATCACATATGCAGTTGCTTTAGATAAAAGTGTGTGCTGAAAGAATAAATGTGAATGTATAGAAAACAGTGAAACACTCACAGCTGAGCCCGTGATGATATGAACTGGCGCTTTAGGATTCACATACGGCTCCTGAATACTTCCATTAAACACCTGCAATAACAAACACAGCTGCACATCTGTCTGTCTAAGCATAATCATATGTGTCTAACATACACTGTATAAAGTAGTTTGAGTTCAAATGGCACAGATCAGATGATGTTTATGATCAACAAAATGACTGACACACTGACCTTATAATCATACACAGGCCAGAGTCTCTCATATGTGTGTTCATGAGCCCACAGCTCCAGATCCACTCCTGCAAACACACATATGATATCACGACACACAACATATATCATCCAGCTATCTACTGACGTGTCCTGTGTTCATTTAGGCTAATGTAGTCAATCTAGGCTGATCAGAATGAACTTATCATTAAAGATTTGTTATACAGGGAAAAGAAGTATACAGTACTTAATTATTGTTATTCTTGTTACCGTATTGATAGAATAAATTCTCCAGGCCAGGAGCCGCTGGCTGTGTGTCATTGCGTCCAAATCGCACCTTAAATGACAGGACAACAGTGAGTGAACTGCACTTTTATGAAAGGTTTGTCAGATCTCTAAAACACCCCTTAAACTGTAAAGGACACGCCTCCAAAGGGGGGTGCTATACCACGAAAAAAGTTTACACTTAAAATATTAAAGTCTCCATATACATCAGTCAGGCATATGTGGTATCATTTTAAAGTTTAGAATCTGAACTTTTCAGAGATTTCATCACTTCTGCATTTATGTTACTTCAAATAACAAAATAAGGCCTCACAACATTTGCATTGAAAATTAGTGCCCCCCCACCACAGTTAGAAAGATTTTCAAAAGAATGAAAAAAGTGAAATATGATTTCTGTAAGTCATCAAATACAAACATCTCTTTTATGCTACAAAAACTTGATCAAAGCCCTAAATAGCCAAATATCTGCTTTTACCATAGGAAGTTCTCTAAAAAATGAGCCATTGTTTACTTGTCTGTGAGCTTGTATGGCTGAATAATCCAATGTTATATCTTAGATGTCCAGAACAAAATATCCCATCCAGAAGGAAAAGAATGCAAAACAAATCATCAGAAAAAGACGTTTTTGACTATTGATAAAATGTTGTATATCAAAGGGGAGGATCTCAGATTTCTAATGACACCTAGATTGAGCTTGTAGTCCACTCAGAGGCTGAGATATTCAATGAAACAATGAGGGTGGTGCATGAACTGAAAATTAGACTGAATGTCTATGGACGAGCACATCTGTGAGGGCTAAAATGCGTTAGAGCGCCACCTGCATTTCAGATCTGTATATTGTAATGGAATGTGATAGAGAAACAAATCTTTTTTCTAGTGTTTGCTGCCATCTAGTGGAATAACATGAGACTTTTGAAAGTGAGGTAGAGTGAAAAGAACCAGAATTACATGCTTACAAAAAAAAAAAAAAAAGATTATAAACACACAAATTTGAGTCTTTTTAATTTATTTGGGCGGTTCTCTGAAAAATTTGATTTTTTTTTTTTTTTGCAATTATTCCACAGTATGTATGAATGGTGAGCTTTTAAATTTGAGTGTGAAATATTGCGGGTGGCAGCCAAAAAATTCACATTTTTGCAAGTCGTATGAAAAAGAAAATATAGATGTTAGAATCTGTGGCGAGATCTGAAATTCATCCCAACTTAATTCAATAAATCATCAATTAATTTAGCTCATTTAATTCATTCATCAGCACAACTTCCAGTGTATAAAACAGGTGCTCACATAGCTCTGAAAGTGTGTGCAGTCGTCATCATCATCGTTGGAACAGTACATGGGTCTGTGTGCCATCGTGATGATCCACGGGCGTAACGCTCTGTTCTCAGGCCTGTTGGCTTCCTGAATACCAAAAACACACAACACAATATCAACCCACCAGTGACCAAGAGTCTGAGAAGATCAAATGGTGTTTCAGATGATTTAGTTCAATTGTGTTCAGTTGACCATAATATCCTCCAGCTCAACTGCATCATGTCATGTGATGGATTCTGGTACCTCATTTTATTTCTTTGTACCTCAAGATCTTTTTGGAGCCACTCGTACTGTCTGAAGAGCAAATCTAGGCCGTATTCCAGATAGAAATACACTTCCGTGGAGAATGAGATGATATGAACGGGGCCGACGTTCCAGCTTCAAACACAGTCAAAAACAAATGTCATTTTCACCACAAGAAAAAACAAAACAGATGTTTGTTTGGATCAAGCAGACAACCATTCTTTTGTTCAGAATTTCGACATATACAGAGAAGAGTTGGAAGTGTTGTTCTCGTACCTGTACCAGAGATTCTCCGTGTGTCCCGGCATACTGAACCGGTTCCTGTAGTGTGAGAAGTTGCTGCAAAAACACAGAAAATCATGCAAGTCGTATTACATCAAGAACATTCACAAGCCATTCAAAACTTTTAGTTTAACATTAAACATTTGACTTATTAAGGAATAGTAAGTGTCAAAGGAATAGAGTTCATCAAAAATGATAATTCATTCAACTCATCATTTACTCAAACTCGTATGACTTTATTCTGCGTTACTCAAACGGAGATATTTTGATGGAGATTTTAGGTGTTTTTGTCTATAGTCAATAGGGTCCAGTGGTTTAATAATTGGCGTAGAATTGGGGAGGAGGGGGGGAGGGGGTGATTCCCCCTCAATCAGGCATCTCTCCTTGTCCATATATTTTTTATCAATGTCGAAAAGAATTTAGTATGAGATACCTTGCAAATTGCATGACTGTGAGTCTGTCAGTGGTTTGTAATTTTCAGACAAAAAACTGAAGTCCCCCCCTTCATTGTAGGAGTTGGTTATCGCCCAACTAGTGTCGTGCAATCCCCCTCTAGCATAGATAGCAGTGTCACATGGTACCTGCTACTCTTAAATGTCTCCAAATGGATACAAATTTTTTTTCGGATATTTAAATGCAGATGCATGGATGATTCAGTTTTCAGAGCATCAAGCGCCCCCTGCAGGAATAAAATATTGTGTCTCACATGACACAGTCAGTGGCTGACAACATGTGCAATTTCGGTCTGTTACCCGCACAGAACTTTAGAAAACATGATATACAGTATATCACATAAGTCATATGTGGAGTCAGTGAAGATGTTAAAGGCGTCCATAGAAATTATCAGTAACTTTTTTCATGGTGAGGAAAGGAGACAGGCATTCTAGATGAGCAGGTAAGAATTGTAATTTTCTGAAAGCTAAAGCTTTTTCTGAATGTTTTATATGGAACACAGTGTATAAATATTTAAGCGTATGCAATGAATATAATTTTCTATTTATCTGAACTGTTATGATGCACTGTGTAATGAAAAACACCTCATATCTCCATCAAAATAACTGAGTTCTGCAGAAGAAAGACAGACATAAGAGTTTGAGATGACATAAGGGTGAGTAAACAATAAGAGAATTATCATTTCTGGGTGAACTATCCCTTAAACATCATCCTAAAACATTTGAAATGGACACAATTATAAATTTGGCTCATAAACATGAGTAATGAGGCAAAGAGGCAACCGGGCCTTCTTATGAACACTACTGACTTTACCTACATTTATGAGGTCACTGACCCTGAGGCCAAGGTCAGTGCCTTCACTTCCATTATTGGGTATATTTTGGATAAAGCCGTCCCACTAAAGAGAGTTTCAATTACTAACAATGACACGCCTTGGATGACTGTACAAATTAAAGATTTGATAAAAGAGAGACAGCATGCATTTTGGTCTGGTGACGAAACTACCTACAGAAACTTAAAATCAAGTATTGCAAAAAAAATCAAGATTGCCAAGCAGCGATACTACAAGAACGAGGTGGAGGAGTTGCATTGCTCTAATTCAAAACAATGGTTCAAGTCTATGAAGGCACTAATGGGGATGGAGGATGATAGGCGAGTTGTGGCACCACAAGACTCCAACTCCCTGCAGCGTGATTGTGATACTCTGGCCAAGCATTTTGCTTCAGTATGCAACCAAGTGGATCACATTATTCCATCTGAGGAGGATGTTACTCATAAGCTGTCAAATGGTACAATACCTCTTCTGAGTATCAATGTAAAATCAGTGCAGGGAAGGCAGCTGGTCCTGATGGAATTCCTTCTTGGGTTTTAAAGACTTTTCATGAAGAACTGGCGCCTGTGTTATGTGATGTTTTTAATACTTGTATTCAACATAACATTTTTCCAAGCCAATGGAAAGAAGCTTTGGTCAAAGCTGTTCCCAAAAAAGCGAAGCCCAGTTTTCCAGCAGACTATCATCAAATTTCATTAGTCAGCTGTGTTGGTAAAGTGTATGAAGGGATCCTAAGGGATGCCCTTCTGGAGGGTACAATGTTCAAGATTGCCCCATCACAACATGGCTTTATGGCTAATAGATCAACTGTCATGGCTTTGATTCAGATCCTACAATGCTGGCACGAAGCACTCAATAACAACCCCAAAAATGGACATTCATGCTGTTTTTGTTGATTTCTCCCATGCTTTTAACATAATAAAACACTGTCAGTTGCTTCATACACTGGCTGACATGTATGTCAGATGACCTTTTGGCTCATTGTGAGGAGCTACCTGAGTGACAGAGACCAAAGGGTGCAGTGGGGCTCCTGTGTGTCCAATCCCTGTGCAATTCCAGCTGGTGTCCCAGGGGTGGGGTACTGTCCCCACTGCTCTTTGTCATCTGTATAAACAGTCTGGACTCACGTCTGCCTCCTTCTGTTATCCCTGTGAACTATGCTGACGATCTTACATTCACGGAGCTCCTGATGGGGTCCTTGCCTGGTCTGACTCAGAAGGCCTTGGATTCAGTGGTTATATGGGGACAGGAGTTTTCACTGGCAATGAATGGAAATAAGACCATGGATATGGTAATTACTGCCAGGAGAAAGGATAACATCCTCTCTCCTCCATCTCCTACAATTTCTGGACTAAACATCAGTAGTCTCCTCATTTAAAGTGCTTGGAGTTCAGATATCATCTGACTTGTCATGGGATGCCCATATTAATTATATGCTCTTAAAGACACGGCCAAGAATCCATTACCTCTGTGTTGCCAAAAGAGCTGGTCTCCCATGCAATGTTTTAAAACCAATCAATCAATCAATCAAAATGTATTTATAGAGCACTTTAAAAAACCACGAAGTGTACCAAAGTGCTGTACACTTACAAAACAAATATATCTGACCGTCATATGGCCAATCCTTGAGTATGCCAGTCCAGTTTCGGGTGGGCTGACAGAAGGCCTCTCAGAGGAACTGGAGAGGGTTCAAAAACGATGCTGCAGGATCATCAGCATTCCGTCTTCTTCTCTTCCATCACCGAGTAAAAGGTGTGATGAGGCCACCCTGCGCACCCTCACTAACATCCTCAAAGACAGTTCATCCCCTCTGCACAGTTTTTTTTTTTGCCTGCAGCCTCAACATCTACTTATTCACTTCGGTGGTGCATGGAACATGTAGTGCCCACGATTAGAACCAAAAGACATGAACTTTCCTTTATTCCTTATGCTATTCCTCATGCTCTTAAATTGTTTTATAAATGACATATTTATTTAGGGTTTTATGCTCTTAATTCTATGTTTTTGTTTATGATATTGATTGCTGTTATGTGCTGCTATATCCTGCCTTGTCAAATTTTAAATAAATGAAATGAAATGGTGAGTATCAGATGAGATATGGACGTGTCTTTAAACAGCAGGGGCCTAAATTCAGGTTAATCACAGTCAGTGTAGGGAGCGGTGGGTCAAAGTTTAAGTATCTGAGTATCTGTCATGCTGATATGGATGTCCGGAAGGTCATAAGGACAAGGCTATGACACATGCTCTCTGTTGCTGATGCAGAAAAATGAATTTATGCGTTCATGACCTCAGTCTAGATTATTGTAATGCATTACTGGGAGGATGTCCAGCAAGATCAATAAATAAACTTCAATTGGTTGAAAATGCAGCAGCCAGAGTGCTGACGAGAACCAAGAAATATGATCATATTAGCCCCATTTTATTATTGTTACATTTAACATTTTGTTAACTACATACAAAGCTTTGAATGGTTTAGCTCCGCAGTACTTAAGTGACCTTCTTTCACGCTATATTCCATCACGTCCATTACGATCGCAATATTCTGGCCTGTTAATAGTTCCTAGAATATCAAAATCTACAAAAGGAGGTAGATCATTTTCCTATTTGGCTCCTAAACTATGGAATAGTCTCCCTAACACTGTTCGAGATGCAGACACACTCACTCAGTTTAAGTCTAGACTAAAGACTCATCTATTTAGCCAGATATACACCTCATTTATCCTTCAACTCACAATTAGGCTGCTTTAGTTAGGTCTGCCGGAACCAGACAACATCTATCATGATCTATAACTCTGCATACAATTGAATGGCATCTACGCTAATATTATTCTATTTGTTTCCCTGTCTCAACCTCAGGATTCATATCTATATCTATTACCAGATCCTGCCAGATCCAGCTCTGTTCCTGCTTGGTGTTGGACTCCACTGCTATGTGTCTCTGAGTGATGATGACTAAATGCAGCCGGTGCCAACCAGACATCACTTCAGTCTATTACGATGGACTTCAGAGGATGAACTGATGCCAACTCCAACTGTAAGACATGGGATACTTCATATGCCACTGCCTGAACCTTGGACTTAGGATGGACCTCACCGAAATGACCTGCCGGTTGAACTGCGATGCACCTCATTGATCTCTGCCTGCATCACCTCGGTCTAATGATGGACTACACTCTTATAATGGAATACATAAACTATCAATTAATTGCCAATAAAACCCTTCATCAGCCAACTAACAAAGGACAATGCATCTATATGAACTTCTGCAGTTAATCCAGGATGAACTTCAGAGACATTAGTCATTAATCTTACAGTTCATACAAAATCTTACTTAGTTTACTAATTTAAAACCATGATTTGCACTGCACATAAATAAGTAATATTGTCATTATATTCATGATGTTAGTCAGAGGGGAACTGGCCCCCACAGTGAGTCTGGTTTCTCTCAAGATAATTTTTCTCCATTAACGAACATCTTATGAAGTTTTGTGTTCCTTACCACAGTCAACTTCAGCTTACTCACTGGGGGTCTAAATACAATTATTATTTATATTTATACACAATTTAAAATCATATTTAATCAAACTACACAATGATGACTCTAAGACTTTATAGTTTACAGTTTCATTTTCTGTTAATGCATGATTTCCTGTAAAGCTGCTTTGAAACGATGCGTGTTGTGAAAGGCGCTATACAAATAAAAAAGACTTGACTGATGACAATAACTCAGACATCATGTCTGCAGATGTTTACTGCATAACCAAACTTTTTCAATACAAACAAGGACAGATTCTGTATCCACACCCACAACAATGACATTTACCCATCTACATCTCATTATCATCCCTGTGTTTGTGTCTACAGCTGATACTGACAGTGAATCCACATGTCTGTACTCCCCTCTAGTGTTTATCAGAGAAACTGCACACATAAACACCATATAATAACTGCTGCCCACTGACACAAAGGTCAAAATTTGATCTTGGCTAGAATATGAGACATATGAGACATTTTGTTATAACTGTTATGTTGTTCCAGCAATTTTTATTTATTTATTTTGCGGTAAGGGTCAGTTTGTAATGTTTACATTCCATCTATAATGTGTTCATATGTTTGTGGTACATTATTCACTTAAGAGGACATACAGCATAATGCAGTTGCTAAACTACAATACTGCTGTCAGTTGGTATGCTGAATCTTTATTATGTTGGCTTAACGAAGCCAACATACTGTTATCCTACAAACTTTCTTAATCCTGCTGAGACCCGAGTGTGTGCATTTTCCATTTCCCTTTTTGATTTGTAACTAGTAGCATCTAATAAACAAGCAACTTTTTTTTTTCTAGAGCAAAAAGTTTTCCTAAAAAAACATCATCTGCAGCCTGAAACTGAACTTTTGATCAGATTTTAGGAGTGAATGTACTTAACTGCATAGAGAGCTATAGGATGCTCCCTTGCTCCCTATTTAGTGAATGACTTAACCTCCAGTGTGCTGTCTGTCTGCACTGGTCTCAGAACAGTTTGAAATGCACCTTATTTTCATCCTAACTCCATATAAAGCCTCTGAAAGCAAAATTTTCCAGCTTTTGGATGCATGCATTGATTCTCAATGTGATAATACACAGTTAATATAGGAATGCATTTTTTAATGTTAATCAATAGAACTGTATTGCACAGTGATAACATAAAATATACCAAAATGTATATTAAGGTGAAGCAAAATGACCCACAGATGTGTTTGTCACGTCACTGTGTTTCCCTCCTAAGGACCCTTAGTTTGAAAGTTCCTTTGTTTCCCTCCATTGTCTCTGTCTTCAGTTCCTTGCCCTAATTGTATCACAGGTGTTCCTCTTAGTCTTGTTAGCCCTTGTGTATATATGCCCTCTTGTTCCTAATTCCTGGACAGCACGTGCAGCACAAAATCAAATGGGACATGCCAGTGTTAATGCTCACTGCAACAATTCTTAACAGTTATTCTTATTTCTGTAATTTTTTATTTTTTTTTAACTCTATTATGGTACTACAGTGATTTTAAAGTTAGATCAACATAAAGGCAGTACATACAAATAATTTTTTGCATCACAATGCAAATTTGGGGGAAATGTCCTTTATTGTAATATAAATTTGATAGAAAAGTTTGTAAAGAAACACTGATGTTGGCTTGACATAGCCTTGCCTGAAAGTTAAAAATAAATTAATTTGAAAAGTTTGAATTCTAGCATGTTATAGCATGTAGCTAGGTATTGCTAGCATGTTGCTAGGTGATGATAGCATGTTCTAACATGTTGCAAGACATTGCTATCGTGTTTTAACATGTAGCTAGCATGTGCCTAACATGTTTTACTATGTAGCTATGTGTTTCTAGCATGTTACTAGGCATTGCTATAATTTAACATGTAGCTAGGCATTGCTAGCATATGCCTAACATGTTATAGCATGTAGCTAGGTGTTGCTAGTAGTTTCTAACATGTTTTAACATGTAGCTAGGCATTGCAGGCATTTTGCTAGGTGATGTTAACATGTTCTAGTATGTTTCTAGGCTCTATTATGGTACTACAGTGATTTTAAAGTTAGATCAACATAAAGGCAGTACATACAAATAATTTTTTGCATCACAATGCAAATTTGGGGGAAATGTGCTTTATTGTAATATAAATTTGATAGAAAAGTTTGTAAAGAAACACTGATGTTGGCTTGACATAGCCTTGCCTGAAAGTAAAAAATAATTTAATTTGAAAAGTTTGAATGTTTTACAGGCTCAACAGTCAGACAGACAGATAGATAGATTCTAGCATGTTATAGCATGTAGCTAGGTATTGCTAGCATGTTGCTAGGTGATGATAGCATGTTCTAACATGTTGCAAGACATTGCTATCATGTTTTAACATGTAGCTAGCATGTGCCTAACATGTTTTACTATGTAGCTATGTGTTTCTAGCATGTTACTAGGCATTGCTATCATTTAACATGTAGCTAGGCATTGCTAGCATATGCCTAACATGTTATAGCATGTAGCTAGGTGTTGCTAGTAGTTTCTAACATGTTTTAACATGTAGCTAGGCATTGCAGGCATTTTGCTAGGTGATGTTAACATGTTCTAGTATGTTTCTAGGCATTGCTATCATGTTGCTAACATGATTTATCATGTAGCAAGGGGTTGCTAGCATCTTGATAGGCATTGCTATTATGTTGCTAGCATGTTTTAACATGTAGCTAGGTGTTGCTAGCATATTGCTAGGAGTTGCTTGCATGTGTCTAGGCATTGCTAGCATGTTATTAGGTGTTGTTAGCATGTTTCCAGGCGCTGCTAGCATGTAGCTAGGCATTTCCAGCCATAGATATACATACGTAGCTGCTTCATTCGGCTGGTTCGGATACATCAACCGCGGCACCATCTTCAACAAGACAAACAGTCAACAAGAAGAGCTGTTTGAATGAAAGTGAATAGAGAAGAAGCCTCAGACCACTGCATAAACTGCTTTTGTGTGGAAACAGTTCAGCATAAAATGAATTGACTGACTGGATGGTAATTTTGCCTAATGTTTTTGGATAATCTAAAAAGTTGGCTGGATAAAACAATAGACCAGGGGTTTTCAACAACTTTCGGTGGGTAGAGAGACGGAGACAGGACCTTTGTTACACATTGGATAAAATTGAGTGTTGCTTTTTATGCATACAAAAACATGTATGATAGGCTACCATATTATTGTATGTACATACTTTATGATGTTTATATTGCAAAGCTTTTGAAATAATCATTAAATAATGTACAGCAGGGGTCTGCAACTTTTCTGACTTGAAATGACATTTTACATTTTCCTTTTTAATCATTGTTCCGTACCCCCTCGTTAATAAAAAGACAGATAGATAGTCAGACAAACAGACAGACTCTGTCCATGCTGAATAATTTTTTTTTATAAGATTACTAATATGGAGTCTTCATCTTATGTGAGTGATACATTTTATACATATATTTAAAAATTAAATTTCATTAGGAGTAAAACGTTGTAATGAGGCATGTTTCAACATGTAGCCAGAAGTTGCTAGAAGTTGCTAGCATGTTTTAGCATGTAGCTAGAAGTTGCTAGCATGTTTTAGCATGTAGCTTGGCGTTGCATGCTTTGACATTTTTCTAGGCAACATAAGTGTGGGTGAGAATCAGTGAAGTCCTTTTATACAATCAATCTCCATTTTCACTTTATAATTTTCTTCTTTTGTCTTTGGCCATTGGCATTCTTTGTTCATATTGCCACCTACTAGGCAGGAAGGAGAATTTGTAGTAAAAAAGGACTTAAATATGGATCTGTTTCTCACTCACACCTATCATATCACTTCAGAAGACATGGATTAAACCACTGGAGTCTTATGGATTACTTTTACACTGCCTTTATGTGCTTTTTGGAGCTTCAAAATGTTGGTACCCATTCACTGGTATTGTATGGACCTACAGAGATGAAATATATTTGTTTGTATTCAGCAGAACAAAGTTAGTCATACACATCTGGGATGGCATAAGGGTGAGTAAATCATGAGAGAATTTTAAATTTTGGGTGAACTGTCCCTTTAATCCTGGTGTTGGTTTGTTTACATTTGAAATTTTGACATTTGGAGTTTGAACAGTCTTAGCCAGAGATTATTTAGCAGAGACGGGCCACTTCTGTTCAAATGAATGGGAGAAATTGGAACGCTCAACCAATGAGCTCTGAGCGCCCAACGGTCAACCAAAGTAGAAAGGAAGTCCCGCCTTACAGTTAAAAGTGCCAATCACCTTTTAGATACGGACATCAGCTGTCAATCAGCTCTAGAATGTGCATGCGCATTAGCTATACGAGCCGGGAAAATGTGTTTTTTTTTTAGTGTAATATGAGGTAAAGAAGCACAATTTATGATTCCAGTGTTGTCAGAGTTTACTGCCTATTTGAAATATGTTTTTTGATCGTAATCTTGACCAACCGTTTTAGAGATTTCGGTCTTTCTCCATTCAAGTAGACAGGAGCTGCACTGGCATGACTGGAAATACCGACAGTGGACTGACTTGCTAGAAAGACTCTGTCTTAGCTCATGGGAACATTCTGTCAATTTAAGTGAATGTGATTTTTCCCATTTTTTGTTTACTTGACTTTTACTTTCTTCATTATGTGAATTCTTGAATATTATTAATAGTGCTACTGCAATCTCTCTCTCCAGTGATCATCTCAGTACTGTAGTCAGTGGTCCGTTTCTTTCACGTCTCTGTTTATTTTGGCTCTGCTCATTGAGTGAATCCAGACACACGATTGAAATGACTCACATCATGAAAAGTTTCCCAAAAATGTTCTGAATCTTCGCTGTGGAAAAGATCTTTTACCAACTATGTCTTGTCCAGACAGTAACAGCAGACGGTAAAATAGTTTGATACAAGAAACCATTTTGATTCTGCCCTGAATATTAATTTATGCTCAGGCAAAAATCTCTTAGTGACGGACCTGTTGAGAGATCAACTTATAAGCTGCTGTGTGTGAAGTTTAGAAGTTTCAAATACTTTCTGGTATCTCAGTTTAATGTTCACATTTGACTTCCTGAAGAGTGTCAACACCGTGATGCTTTCCAAACATTCTTCTGACTCAACCAATGGTGTGCGTTTGGGGCGGGACTAACTGTTCAGATGGGGGCGGGACAGAAGAGGCTGTAGGAGGGTCTGGGAAACCTATTTGAACACGATCATTATTTTGCCGTTCAGTTTGAAGCCGCTTGTGGTGCAGAAATGACACACCGCAGCTTTAAATACACTCCAGTGCAGAACTGGTTAAGGTTAATAACAGGTTAACAACAGGTTGATAACACTCACTAAGCCCACTCGTGGTTTCCTGGACACGTCATATAAGGTGTGTAAGCAGCGATGGACTGAATCTGTCTCATAAACTCGTCACCGATCTTGCCATTGTCCTGATTAAACACACAAACACACACAATGTATGTGATTAAAAACAGTAGTGATTGTGAAATCGAAATGCAATGTAATGCTTTTGTGTTAAGTATGGTCAACAGCTTAAATCCTGCAGTAGTCATTAATGGTAAAAATATTAGTCTCAGGATTGATTAACAGTGTTTTGATGAGGTGAACACTGAAGACACAAACACAACTGAAATGATCCGTGCACATAAAATCACACTGAACTCAAAACCAATCGGTTTGGAAGTATTTTGTGAGGGGCTGTTGAGATTAGTTGGGTTTTCAGACAGATCTGTGTGTGAGTGAGTGTGTGTGTGTATGTGTGTGTGAGTGTGTGTGTGTGTGTGTGATGTGATGTGATAGTGTGTGTGAGTGTGTGTATGTGTGTGTGTGTGTGTGTGTGTGTGAGTGTCTATGTGAGTGGGCAGGTTTAAGTGGTTTACGAGGACTTTTTTTAGGTTATAAACTGGTAATTACAAGGGTATTATGTTATAAATGTGGTTTATGAGAAAATTTCTAGTGTCCCCATAATTCAAATCAGTTAAAAAACATACTAAACGATGTTTTATTGAAAATGTAAAAATGCAGAAAGTTTTTTGTGAGGGTTAGGTTTAGGGGTAAGGTTAGGGTTAGGGGATAGAATCTATAGTTTGTACAGTATAAAAATCATTATGTCTATGGAGAGTCCTCATAATGATAGCTGCACCAACATGTGTGAGTGTGTGTGTGTGTGTGTGTGTGTGTGTGAGAGTGTGTGTCTGTGTGAGTGAGTGTGTGTGTGTGTGTGTGTGGTTGTCTGTGTGTCTGTGTGAGTGTGTGTGAGAGAGTGTGTGTCTGTGTGAGTGTGTGATGTGTGTGTGTTGTGTGTGTGGTTGTCTGTGTGTCTGTGTGAGTGTGTGTGAGAGAGTGTGTGTCTGTGTGAGTGTGTGATATGTGTGTGTTGTGTGTGTGGTTGTGTGTGTCTGTGTGAGTGTGTGTGAGAGAGTGTGTGTCTGTGTGAGTGTGTGATGTGTGTGTGTTGTGTGTGTGGTTGTCTGTGTGTCTGTGTGAGTGTGTGTGTGTGTGTGTGATGTGATGTGATAGTGTGTGTGAGTGTGTGTCTGTGTGATGTGTGTGTGTTGTGTGTGTGGTTGTGTGTGTCTGTGTGAGTGTGTGTGTCTGTGTGTGTGTATTGAAGCATCTGGTCACTGGTGGAATCGAGTTTGACAGTTCAACAAGCAGAACTGGTTGTACTGGGAAGTTTTTGTGGTCGTCTCTGATTGTCATGTTTTTGGGAAACATTGGACATTTTGTTCAAAATTATGAGGAACACCATGTGCATATTTTTAACATGAGTTGATTTTTTTAACTTGCACATTTGCAGACAGAAGAGTCACCATTAACAGCTCAGTATGGAAGCCATTTTCTGTCACAGAAAATAAAATAGAAACATGATTTTGTTAATCACAATTATGAGATACAAAGTCATGACTTAATATCTTATAAAAATAACTGTTGATCTTATAATTATTACTTATCTCAAACTTTTGACTTTTAATCACATAATTCTGACTTTTTATCTTATAATTATGACTTAGCATCTCATAATTTGGATTTACCACAGCACATTTTTTTTTATGTGGCGGACATGTGCTTCCATATCACTGTGATTCGCTAGAGAAAAATAAATAACTTGTAAGACGGGGTTGTCAAGGTGTTTGCATTTAAAGGGCAGAAGTCCCCTGGGATGCAAAGAGCAAACGTATAATCTCACACCCAACTGAGCAAGAACTGCCTCATTGTTGTCTTTCCACATGTGTTCTCTCTCCTCGTCCCCCCTAATGTCCTTCTCAGCTCAAAATCACCTTAAAACACACTTAAATCTTTTAGGAAACAAATGTCTAATTATCTGTCTGGCTATTCATGTTTCATATCATTGAAAAGGTCTCAGTGTGACTCATTACCACAACTGTAAAATACATGATAACACAGTTTTGAGAATTTAGAGGAATTCTGACCAATTCTGGGGGCGTGCCGACCTCCTGTATGCAGATAAGGACTGTAGGGACGAAATATAATCATTATTCAGAACATCAGAACGCTGATCGACCTGTCTAAATAGTGTTAGTCGTTACCTTTGATTACTGTAATATTACTTCAATTAGGAGTACATAGGAAACTATAGAGAGTAATTAAAGTACTATCTGGATACGGTAGCATTGGTCGGCCTGTCCAGATAGTATTAGCCACTCCTTCTGTACCCGGCCGGTGCGTCGACTCAAGTAACAGGAATCCAAAATAAACATTACCTGAAATCACATACTGAATCTTATATATGTATCTAGATATTTTGTATTCAATTTAATAACCTGACAGTGATGGTGAATCTTACCTCATGCATGTCATATGCAAAATCACCTGTGAAAACAACAACATGCTGTAATGCAGATTCACAACATGCAGTAACACTAGCTCTCTAACATTAAAACTACAGCCAGAACAAACACATCATACAAAACTAGACAACGTTTACTGGATGATGGTCTTAATTGCTTTTTGTAAAAAAATACAATTAAAAAGTGTAGTTATCATAATGGTCATATTACATTATAGTGTCCAAGTTCCACTTTAATAAATAACGTGTTAATAACTGTAATAAGACATTATTTGACAGTACATGGTAAAGTGTCACTTTTATACACACACACACACACACACACACACGTAAGTCTTTCTCTAATGATTTCAGCATTTTGGATGTTTCTATTCTCACCGATGTGCAGAATGACGTCATACATGCCGATCTGAGTCTCTTTCTGCAGTCGACTCAGTGATTGTGCGTTTTCATTCCCCATGTCACCAAACAGAGCGAATCTGGGACTGAAAGTCGAACTCTCATTCAGAGACGTGAAATAAAAGATGTCACTCCAACCGGCCTCACTGCCACAGTGATACACTGAAACACACAAATCACTTTCAATACATCTGGAGTCACCTGAGGTTCAGTGTTTGATCTCATTGAATAAAAACACATGTGTTGTAGTTTACCGTATGCAGCGGCAGGTTTCAGGTCAGTCAGTGTGACGCGGTGAATGAACATCTTCCGCTTCTCTGGACCTCCGTCAGTGAATACAGAAGAGTTTCCCTTTACTGTGTGACTGAAGAGCTTTTCACCCCACACACTGAATTCAACAACACTGTCTGTATCATTACAGGTCAACCATGTGACCACCATAGATTTTATTACACCTGAGGAAAGACACTTTATTACCGGTGTTATAAATACACTGACAAATCAACTCTTCCATATAATTTACCAGTAAAATGCAGACATGTTTCTAACAACAAACACCTCAACAATGGCACGATCTGCTGAGAATTTTACAGTTACATAACACAATAATTAACATTTGAGCCCAGGACATGTTTTTGTATCCTGTGGTTGTATTAACAATGACAAGTAATCTGTTTTTTGTTTTTCAACCTAATGAAATCAATTTAAAGCTCTTGCAAATAAAAATAAAAAATTATCACGAAAACCTGTCAAAAAAATATCCTAAACCCTACATTTAGGACTATTATAATTTTTGCATTGTTTTATATTTACATTTTTTTCCAATTTGGAATGCCCAATTCCCACTACTTAGTAGGTCCTCGTGGTGGCGCTGTTTCTCACTTCAATCCGGGTGGTGGAGGACAAGTCTCAGTTGCCTCCGCTTCTGAGACCGTCAATCCGTGCATCTTATCATGTCACTCGTTGTGCATGACACCGCGGAGACTCACAGTATGTGGAGACTGATGCTACTCTCCATGATCCACGCACAACTTACCACACGCCCCACTGAGAGCGAGAACCACTAATCACGACCACAAGGTGGTTACCCCATGTGACTCTACCCTCCCTAGCAACCGGGCCAATTTGGTTGCTTGGGAGACCTGGCTGGAGTCACTCAGCACGCCCTGGATTCAAACTCGTGACTCCAGGTGTGATAGTCAGCGTCAATACTCACTGAGATACCCAGGCCCCCTAATTTTTGCATTGTTACATTATTTTCAGGACATGGAAATGCATTTTATCCCTTAATTCTCATTACCGTAACATGTCAAGACGTGTTATTTTACTTCCCACTTTTTTCAATGATGATACTCACTACTGAAACTGTATGATTACAATCATTTTTTACATGACAATGAGAGGCAGAAGAAGTACTAATATGATGTATAAATACTTTAGAATTTAAATCATACATCATTTTTTTTCACACTGCAGTTATGAGAAAATCATAATGACCAGTAATAAGAATTGAGAAGTAAAAAATGTGTGGCTTCATTTTCTATTTGCAAAACAATTTCCTCTTTCTTTTGATTTTGGAGTAAAATATGACTAGGACATTTATAGTTTGCCTGACCAATCAACTCTTGCACCTTTCTATACTAACCTCATACGTAATCTTTATTTAATGCAAATGATCATTTCGATGAATATGTTTGCATCTATATTCAAGTCTCACCTGGATATGAGATGTGCACCTGCTCAGGTTGAGTTCCTATCGTTGTCACACAGGAAGCAGCAGAGATGAAAGCACAGACGCACAGAAGACCCACAGACGCCATGACTCCTGTATTCTTCACCTGTCTGTGTGATAGATCAGACAGACACAGTCTCATGATCTATCACATGAGTACAGGAACATTAGTGTGATACTTTGACCCTTCTGTTGAACTGATCTACATAAGAGGAAACTGAACGCTGATGTGAGATGCGCTGAATAAATCCAGAGTGAACACTTTCACATTATCTGCCACACTACTTCCTTAAAGTTCCTTTAGCACGCTTGAATATGTTTCATCAAGTTATTAATAGCTCAGTTACAGTGTGTCATTTCATAGTGAAATCCACAGGATCCTGTTATTCCATCATATTTATCAAAAATGTAATTTTATCATCATATTTAATCACCTGTTAAAATTGAGTCAGTTCAGTAAATGAGAGACTCACAATGACACTAATATGTTTAATATTTAAAAAGTACACTAATACACAAAGCAAAAACAACCCAAACGAACATTTAAACAGATAAATAAACACCTACATTTACACCCAAATAGACCTGTAATTAAACACAAATTCATCTCTAAATAAACACTTACTGTAGATAATTAAACACTCATATAAACACCCAAATAAACACTAAATAACTAATAATGCACTCAGTAAACCAGCAGGAGTTTGTTATTGAACAGAAACACAAGAGAGTTCAACTAACACACTAATAACACACTAATAACACACTTTGATCAAATAAATCATCGATAGTTTTAACGATCACTATAACTGACAAACCTGTTATTGTTTACAGTAGAGAAGTTTAACTAGTTAAAGTTAGCGCGTCAGCGAAATGATCACATGATCTGTTTGTTTACGTCAGATGACCTGCGCGCATGATCACGTGGGCGCTGACGTCATTGTTACGATTTTGAACTCAGTTGCGCATGTGCAGTGGATAGAATTGCGTAAAATTATCCAATTAAAATTAAAATTTGCAATGTAATTTCAGGATGTGTCGTATTTATTATTTTTTTTTAAGTCAAAAAAGAAAACAAAAAAGAATGAGTATTTTATGATTACCTTTTATTGCAACATTTCACACTCACCGGAGTAAATTCAGTAATCAAAAAGCCATTATTTATTTTATTTGAAAAAGAAGTCAAACAATACATACATTAAAGCCACCTTCAAAGAACACCAAAGCTCTTAAACCTGTGCTACCTCTTTCAATTGTTTTATTAAGTATTGAAAACATAATAATATAAGTCTGTACACTTGCACTTTTTATGTATAATTTTTTGTTTATATCCTGGCAATAAATAAATAAATAATTTTTTTCCATTAAAAAAGCAGGTGCTGCACAAACACAATGCTGCATTTAAGTGCACGTTTTTATTTCCTTGTCTCTCTGTATCATGAATGAACATGTGAGTATAAATGAAGAACAATAAATGTTCACTGCTTTGAAGAGTGCAATACTGACCTCTAATGGCACATGAGAACAGTTCACAGCAGTATGAAGACTAACCCAAGTCCTCTGAAGATCTGATCAGTGAAACACAAATACAGAGTTCAGTTCTCATCAGTAAACCACACTGACAAGGTACAAACTCACATAAAGCAAATGACAGAGTTCCCACACCATTATGACCATGGAATTTCCAGGAGTTTTCCAGCCTTTGTGATTAGGGAAATGGATATAGAATTTAAAAAATAATTTTGATTTTGCTAATTTATCATTTGGACCGATTTGTGAACCGTTTTGATCAATTAATTAAAAAGAACCAACTAAAAAAATCAAAAATAGGACATCACTCTGATTTTGGAGGGGTCTGGGTATCTCAGCGAGTATTGACGCTGACTATCACACCTGGAGTCTCGAGTTTGAATCCAGGGTGTGCTGAGTGACTCCAGCCAGGTCTCCTAAGCAACCAAATTGGCCCGGTTGCTAGGGAGGGTAGAGTCACATGGGGTAACCTCCTCGTGGTCGCTATAATGTGGTTCTCGCTCTCGGTGGGGCGCGTGGTGAGTTGTGCGTGGATGCTGCAGAGAATAGCGTGAAGCCTCCACATGCGCGGTAACGCGCTCAACAAGCCACGTGATAAGATGCGCGGATTGACGTCTCAGACGTGGAGGCAACTGAGATTCGTCCTCTGCCACCCGGATTGAGGCGAGTCACTAAGCCACCACCAGGACTTTGGTGGTTTTTTTTTATTTGATTTGATTTGACTTAAGAAGAGAATTCTAAAATGAAAACGGACGCAAACTAGTGCTAAAATGAAATACATTTATCTGATATTTATTTATTTATTTATTTAGCGATCTACTGATAGAGGTCGACCGTTAGTGGATTTTGCTGATACCGATAACTAAGGTGGTCGAATAGGCCAATAACCGATTAATCGGTCGATAGTTTTTAACCCTATAGCCAGAAAAATGAAGGACTTTTAACAATAAACAAGCCCGAAATAGACATAATTATTTCTCTTATTTTGAAATGACGGAGAATTGGCTTAGTTAGAATGCTCTATATTTAAGTATTTACTAAATTAAGCTTTTGCAGCCAATATTCACCAGATGAAGGATTTTATATATCACTAGGTGACATTTTTTATTAGTATTCACAAGAAATTGTGAATAATCTTTGCATGCTCTCACTTCAATTTAGAACACTTGTTGATTTATCTAATCAAAATAACAATATATGCATTGAAGTGAAGATGAAAGATTTAGATATAACAAATCCCCACAAGGTGTCAGTGATTGTTTTTATTTCACTTCTAGAGGCTGCTTTAATATTGTAGGAATAATAATAATATAATAATAATAAACTATCGGCATAGATTTTTTGCCGATAACCGATAGTTACAAAAAGCAACTATCGGCACTGATTAATCATTTAAATATTAATTAAATCATACAATTTTGTAGTAAGTATGCCCTACATAGTGTACAAGAGCAATATCTAGCTGATAAAATACATTAAAGCAAAACTAGAAAAATGTACATTCACTACAGAAATTTCCATGACTTTTCCAGGCCTAGAAAACACCATTTTTAAATTCTAGCTTTTCCATGACCATGGGGAGCCTGCACACCATTGACCAATTAATTTCTGTGACTTTTCCAATCATTCACAATTATGATTATTAAAAATAATTTAATAGAAATTGCACACACTCACAAACAGCCATTTCTAGCAATTAAATATTTTAGGGCTAAGTGCAACTAGAAAAAATGGACTTTATATTAACTATAAGTAGATATTTACATATTTTTTATGACATTTCTAGGCCTGGAAATCATATTAAAATTCCCTGATACTTCCATGTTTTCCATGCAGTGTGGACCCTGAAATAAACATAATATGCATAAATGGGAGTCCAATAAACTCATGTCACTCCAATCAAATTATATTCTCATTTTGTGAGTGTGTGTGTGTGTCATTTGATCTTTCATGACATCGTCATAAGTTTACAGGTTTATATTTACATCAAGTATGTTCATTTTCCAGGTAGAATGTAACAAAAAGAAACAGACAAATAAAAGGAGGTGAGACTTATTCACATTCAGAAATCTTACAGAACAGAAGAGCTTCAGTACTGATGAAACTTCTGATTAATTCTGTGTATCTCAGACATGCGGTCAGTCACTGTGCTAATGGACGTTTGAATAGAGTCGTGTCTGTAAGAGAAAAACACATCATGTCATGGTGAGTTCAGGCGGTCACAGGAGACTCTCATCTTTCAGTGGGAATCATGAAGCACCAGAAATGATAAAAGAAGACTCAGTACAGTTCCTTCAGAATGCATCTCATGACAGCATGATGGACACGAGCGTCAGAGACTGGAGCTTTTTTTCAGATGTTAAATACAAACATCATATTTAAAGCTTCAGATGTTTGTCCTGTCACAATGTGGAAATACATTTATTTGCCTCTTTTACTTGTGCAGATATCTAAAGATCATAATTCAATGCTGGAAGTTCTTTACGGAAGAAATCTGAGACTCAATATGGCCACGACTCGTTGTATAATTCAGTCATTTATTCAGTAATTCACCTCTCCAGACTGCAGGACATCAGTGTGCTGGTCAGCTGTTTACCTGTATTGACTAGAAGGTAAATCACAAAAACTGTTGTTTTTATGTCTGAACATGTAATAAAAGATCTAATTTCTCAGCAGTCTTCAGGAAGAAGCGGCTCACATGACAGTCAGCTTCTGTGTGGATCTGTTTCCTTTGGTGAAGAATCTTCTTCAGAGTCGTTATGAAGAGTGAGTGTTGCGTCTTCATTGATCACAGAATAAAGACTGTAGTCAACACAAGACACAGCTGATTTCTCTGTCATCTGATGCTTTCAGATATCTGATCAATGCTTTAATATGGATTCAGACAGCACTGGTGAAGACAGTGAAGATGACATACAGTCATTAGATTACAGTTGAGATACATTTAAAGTACCTGTTTACAGCATAAAACACAGCAGGACATTTTTTGTTCTTTCATATTTGTCTTGTTTCCTCACAGAAATCTTCATGAGTTTAGACTTAAGTTCAAGGAGCTGTGGACACAGAAATCTCGTCTCAGTTTTGTTTCAGAAACAACAGCAGAGATTTGGCAGGTAAGAAAACATGACAGACATTGGATGTATAATGTCTCACTCTGACAAATCAAATGTAAAATTCAATTTTGAGTTGTAAAGGACCATTTCTTAAAGTCTTAAATGTCTCTTAACCCAGCTATGGTATTCGGTCATTTTTGACCGAGATAAATTTTCCTCATTTAATAAAAATGGTTTCCTTTATCTGAGCAGTGCAAGACTTGGTGACTTTTCCTCCATTTGCCATCTGAACATAAAATAAATTCATAAATAAATGGGCTTGATTCGATAAGTCTAAGTGGTCGTAAATAGTGGTCGACCAATATACGCCGAGGACGATAAATCGGCCGATATTCTGACTTTTTTCATTATCCGCATTGGCCGATAAATTTTCCCGTTTGGCCAATTTGTTCGCCTGCTTGCATGCGAAGCGACTGAGACATGTAAATGACCAGTCACAGTTTGTTTTGTTGTTACATGTCATTGTGTTACTACAATAATAGACCGGTGTGCAACACTGTGTCATTTAAACAGTGCGCATATCAGAGCCGTGGCAGACGCGTTTGAGCTCATAACGTTAAAGTGCTCGCCTGTTTCATTCTCCATCTCCTCAACAATTCCCTGTAACTTTTAACTGCCTCGTCTAAAAATAAAAAGGCAAATATCAATAAAAATAATATCATATACCGTCTGTAAATATGCGCATATCTCATTTAAACAGATGTAATAAAAAAAACCTCACAAAACTTGAGCAGATCCAGCATCCTGTGGAGCGCTCATTTATTTACCTCTAAAGCATGTATTCTATCAGTCTCTCCTCAACAGTTTCATTTTAACTTTCTTTTCTAATGATAAAAGGTAAATATCAATGAAACCATTATCTATTATATACCCTCTGCAAATATGCAGATATCTCGTTTAAACAGATGTAATAAACCAACCTCACAAAACTTGAGCAGATCCAGCATCCTGTGGAGCGCTCATTTATTTACCTCTAAAGCATGTATTCTATCAGTCTCTCCTCAACAGTTTCATTTTAACTTTCTTTTCTAATGATAAAAGGCAAATATCAATAAAACATGTATTATATACAGTCTGCAAATATGCAGATATCTCATTTAAACAGATGTAATTCACAAACCTCAAGAAAATCCAGCGTTTTCTTCCAGGCGAGCATTCATGTAATATCTTCCTCTGAAGTGCAGATTCTATCAGCCAGAATCAAAACTTTAGGATCAGGATCAAAAGTTCCTCTGGTTCACAAATCAGGACGGTCAGTCCGTGACAATCCAAGCAGGCGATCCAGGCCAATTAAACTGTCAGGAGATTGCTGCTGTTTGCGGTGGACACATACGAACGTGTGAGAGCAACTTCAAGGCTGTATCCGAAACCAGGAAAATGCTGCCTCCTGTATACAGAGGTAAAATGAAAATAAGGTGCTTTTCAAACTGTTCAGAGACCAGTTTCCTTAAGAGTTCCATTCATTCAAATCATCTGTCAGTTAAGCCATTAACTGATTAGGCAGCAAGGTAGCAAGTCAGCTGCTTGTGTTTTCGGATGCAACTCAAAGTAAAAGCGCTTCACGTGTGCTATAAGTAAATGTCTTATTCACTATGCACTGTATGTACAATTGGTTTGATTCTGTGTTTTTTGAGAAAATTCGATTGCTAACGTGGACCTGCCATCCATGGTTGCTAAACTACTGTGTGTATTGTTATTTCCTTCCCAATATATTAACAATTTCTTCATGTGCAAATAAATTCCTAAAATTTGATGACTAAACATAAATCTGAAGAAACTGCTATCTACCATTTAAAATACAATATTATTTTTTAGTTTTATGTGAAATTGAGTAACTAAGTGCTAAATAAGAGTTTATTATTATTATTTGTATCAGCCTATCCGCCACCCTGCTCTCTGGATATCGGCATCGGCCAATAAAAATCCCATATCGTTTGACCACTAGTCGTAAAAAACAGAAGTGACACCTTTGGTATTCACGGTCAAAATTTACCAACCACTGAAAATGAATGGGAAGGACAAAAAAAAACCAGAGCTTTTGGAGGGCGGGGGGGGGGGGGCAGAATCTGTCAGATTTTTTTTTTTTTGCAGAAAAAAAAAAACAGACAGAAATTACAGGGTGAGACTCTAAAACATCCTCAGTGCAAAACATACACACCTACTCACACACAAACACACTTATACACACACACAAACTTGTTTTTATATCATTGTGGGGACTCTCCATAGACTTCCATGCATTTTATGGATTTTATACAGATCTACCGATAATTACTATCCCTTAACCATAACCCTACCCCTAAACCTAACCCACACAGAAACCTTTTTGCAATTTTACATTTTCAAAAAAACATCATTTAGTATGTTTAATAAGCCATTTCCCTCGTGGGGACCGCTGGCTGGGCCCCACAAGACAGGTGATCTCAGGTTTTACTATCATTGTGGGGCCCAGCCAGCGGTCCCCACAATATAGTATAAACATGTACACACACACACACACACACACACACTCACTCTCTCTCTCTCTCTCTTTCTCTCTCACACACAGGTGTGAATTTTTGGGGGAATTTTGATATTTCAACCTGAGTTCCTATAATACATCTATAATACACTGTGTACACAAAATAGTTACACTCAGGACCTTCAGGACAAAAATGTCCCCATTGAAACCCATTAAAACTGCAATATTTGATCCCAGTGCCATTAAAGCATAAAATCATGAATTCTATGATATTATGCTTTCATTCCGGAGCCCTGGCTTCAAAATTTACATTTATAATATTTTCAACCAGATGGCGCCATTTTTCCCATGTTGAGCCTATGGAGCAAATACAAGCTTTTCCCCTGTTTTCTGTTTGCTGTATTATAGAGCACTGCAGGCCAATTGAATAAATGATGCAGCTAAAATTGTGTGTGTGTGTTGGTATGGATGTCAGAGTGTGTTTTGTATGTGTGTATTGAGAAATGTGTGTGTGTGTGTGTGTGTGTGTGTGTGTGTGTGTGTGTGTGTTTGTGTGTAAAAAAACAACAGTGGCATTATGTAAACAAACTTTTTGGCATTTAAAGGGTTAAAATCCTGAAAATTTAGTAGCTATGATCAGGACTAATGTTGGTTAAAAAAATTAATTGAAAGTGGAACATAATATTATCATATAATTTTTTATGGCAGTTTTTTGGACGCGGACATTTTTGTCCTCTAAGGTCCTGAATGTGAGTTTGTTTGTTTTTTTTTTATCTTACACTGCACAAAAAATAATAACGCATCAAAATCAACATTGTTGCTAATCATTGGCATATCCCAGACTGTGATAATACCCCCCCACCCCCCCCCACCCCCCCACCAAGTATAATACTTAAGCATTTTTACTCAATTACTTTACATCTCTGCACACGCCAGATCTGAGCTTTTCCACGGGGGAATAAATACTCAGTTTATGTCACAGAAAAACTCTGTCATGACTTCCACATGTATATACTCTCCAAATAAATATATGAATATTTGGTATAATATTTTATAATCTATTCATGGTTAGGGAATGGACTGCATGTACGTTGAGTAGTTGTTTAAAAGGATTGTCCAGGGGTTGACAACCGAAGGCACACGTGCCACCAGTGGCAGATTTAGGCATGGGCGACATGGGCAGTTTTCTTACAGTGAATATCATATATGGAGAAATGGACCTGGTAAATTTCAAGTATATGCTCCGTATAAAAGCTTTAATACATTAAAAAATATTATTATTATAATTATTATTATTATTAATAATAATAATAATACAAATAATATTTATTAGGTTGCGACACCTGCTAGCCTTTTAAACTCTTTAATGTTCATGCAGAATAAGCAGTCTGTTCCCTGTCTCACACCCCCTGATAATGGAACAACCCATGGTTGCTAAAAATTAGACTGAATGTCTATGGACGAGCACATCCTTTAGGGTTAAAATGCATTAGAGCGCCACCTACATTTCAGATCTGTATATTGTGATGGAATGTGATAGAGAAAAAAATATTTTTCCCATCTATTGGAATAAAATGAGACTATTTGGAGGGATTCGGGAGAACACAACCAGAATGATATGTTTACAAAGTTAGGACAAAATAATTTTATAATTAAAGTCTATTATTTTATTTGGGGGGATTTCTGAAAAATGAGACCAATTATTTGTTATTAATCCACAGTATGTGTGAATGGTGAGCTTTTAAATTTGAGTGTGAAAAATTGCAGACGGCAGCCCAAAATGCCAAAGTTGAAAAGGTTTAATACACAATGAACAATTGTATTTTTATTAACATTAACTAAGATTAATAAATGAACTAAAATATATATTGTTCATTGTTAGTCCATGATACCTAATGCATTCACTAATGTTAACGAATGGAACCTTACTGTAAAGTGTTAACCTTAAAATCTTTGAAATAATGATAACACAAAGTATTAAATGATCAAGAAATTGCTCATTGTGAGTGTAATTTTTTTTAAAACAATTATTTAAAAAAATTCTCATCCAGTAATTGACTGGACAAGTTGTGTGCAATAACCCCTTTATAAAGTGGTTGTAAGTAGTTCATATTATAATTGCTGAACACTTTTTCATCATTGAAATGTTGATGTGATTAGTGTGTTTGGCTCATAATCAGCTCATGAATAATCAGTGTTGCAACACAGAGTCAAAGGCTGAATTGAATCAGATAAAAGAAATGAACAGGAACTCTCATACAGTTTTTCTAGTCACTGTTACAGATAAACGTCTTTAACCCTTCGTGTGACGGGGCTGAAGTCCAGCTGATTGTGTCCCAGTGGACTCTGGGTTACGGTTGGCAGTGTGAATCTCTCAGTGTTCAGCAGTGAACGGTAAGACTTCTCATTTTACCAACACAATGACTGAAGATCATTTTTCTATTTTATGTAAGTATTTCCTCAATGTCATGATTTTTAGTTCATATGAATTAATTCTCTCTCTGTGTGCCGCAGGGTTGTGTTGATACAGGATGGTGAAGTTGTGGCTTTGTCTCTTTCTGTTGGCGGGAGTTCAGACCGAGCCGTCACCTGCCAAAAACATCCACCTGCTCACTCCAGACGAACACAAATTCATTTTAAACCTCGGACAAAAAGGTCTGATCATGGTTTATCCTGTTTCACATGCATGTCTGTGTGTCATTTGTGGTTAAAATCAACATGAAATCAAAATGGACTATTTACTTTCTTAATACATGCTCCTGGCCATGCCCCCCCAGTTAGACCACTGTGCCCCCCCCCCCCATCCAGACTGTTAAATTTGACAAAACTGTATATCTTTCTGTATATCTGTTTATTCTGTTTAATAGACACAATATGTGCATATATTACTGTGTACAATGAATCAATCAGTACATTTATTTAATCGCACATCCGTCCTCAGGAACGATTTGCGTCAATAGATCTGAAGGACGCGTACTTCCTGTACCAATTGCACCACATTACAGATGGCTTTTTAGATTCGCGTTCGAGGGAACTGCATATCAATTTAAAGTCCTTCATTTCAGTCTGTCTCTGGCTCCCCACACGTTCATGAAATGTATCAATGCGGCGCTCGCCCCATTGCAAATGAATGGTGTGTGTATTTTGAATTACCTCAGCGATTGGTTATTACTAGCCAATCAGAGGCACTACTGAGCGAACACAGAGACTTGCAGCTTTGCCATATGGAAAATCTGGTCTAATGTTAACTGGGCAAAAGCACACTTTTCCTCAGCCAGTAAATCTCCTTTTTAGGAGCACCTCATGAACAAGCACATACAGAGCATTCTTCGGTGTCTGTTTCAGTTCAAACTGAAAAAACATTACCATTGAAGTAATTTCATTTTCATGTGCATCGCGGTGACTTGCCACTGTCTGGCTGCTCTAGCACCATGGACAGCGCCAGCCTTCTACCAACAGGGTGTATATGCTGGGTCAAGTTTTCTGAAGGAAAGTGCTGACCACAAATGCATCTAACACAGGTTGGGGCGCGGTGTGTAATATACGTGTAATGCCTACATGTGTGGCCTTTGAACGGAGCACAGTGGATGTGCCAGAATTGGCTCGGTCGATTATGAACACCATATTACAGGCTAGAGCGCCATCCACGAGACGCCTTTACGCACTGAAATGGAATGTATTCGCTAATTGGTGTTTTTCACACGGCAAAGACCCAGTGAACTGCCCCATACCTGAAATCTTTATATTTCTTAAGAATGATCGGACTCAGGGCTCACTCTGTCTATGCTAAAAGTTTATGTGGCGATTATATCTGAATATCACGCACCTGAAACCGGCACCTCTATAGGAAACCATGATTTAATCATAATTCCTAGGGGGTGGGGCAGCTAAATCCCCCTCTCCTGGCTACAGCCCCAACTTGAGACCTAACTTGGTCCTAAAAGTGCTCACGAGGCCTCCCTTTGAGCCTCTGGACTATGTTGAATTATGTGTGCTTTCTCTTAAGACCGCATCACTGCTGGCTTTGGCCTCAGTAATACAGGTTGGTGATTTTCAAACACTGTCAGTTGACAGTTCATGTCTGGAGTTTGGTCCGGGCCTTTCAAAACCACTGTCAAACCCAGAAAAGACTATGTGCCTAAGATTATAAACACACCCTTCAGAGTGCAGGTTGTCACCTTCAAGACTTTTTCCCTCCTCCATTAATTCGGATGAGGGAAACAGTCCTTGCATTTGTTATGCCCTTTGTGAGCGATACACACATACGTTGAGCGCACACGCTAGTTCAGACTGTCTGACATTATCATTGTCCCATGTCTGTCAAACATGTTGAGTGATCCAAACATCATCTGCAGCCTGAAACTGAACTTTTGATCAGATTTTAGGAGTGAATGCACTTAACTGCATAGAGAGCTATAGGATGCTCCCTTGCTCCCTATTTAGTGAATGACTTCACCTCCAGTGTGCTGTCTGTCTGCACTGGTCTCAGAACAGTTTGAAATGCACCTTATTTTCATCCTAACTCCATATAAAGCCTCTAAAAGCAACATTTTTCAGTTTTTGGATGCATGCATTAATTCTCAATGTGATAATACACAGACAGTAAATAAAGGATATTTGAACTGAATCTGAGCATATAGTCCACAAATGTGGTCATTGTGTTTTACAGTGTGCCGTTTCGAGATAAATCACTCAAATTTTAAAAATGGCATATCGGATGAAACTAGAGACTCTAATCTTTTGATTCAAACAGGTTTCAATGTGAAAAAACTTAATTAGGTTTCTTACCAGATGTAGATTTGTTGGCGTTTCTCCCAAATACAAACTCCGCTGTGATCAGTGCCATGTTGTTTGATCACATGACTCGGTGCATCGAAAGTTGAACCTTTTACTGACAGCACAGAGTCTCCTGAACTGAGATCAGTCGCTTTAAATGTAATTAAGTTATGTGTTGCATTTAGCGAAGCCAAAATACAACGTCCACGCATGTGTACACGGGGTCGCACAACGTTAAATAGCTTCGATTTAGTTTAGCTTCGTTTTTGCCACTGGTAGGACTGAACTTGACTTTCTACATGTGGAAATGATTGGATGGTGCAAAGTGTCTTCATATTTGGATATATTTGGATAAAAGCATCCATTAAATAAATAAATGTAAACATATATGACAGGTGCTTGAAAAATAAGAGGGCTGAAAGTCATTTCAGAGGTGGAGCAAGTTATTACATATTGATGAGAGATTATGTTCACAGTAAGACCAGACACTTGCATTAATAAAGTAAATACTGTCAATTTTGATTTAATGTTGACTTTAGATTTAATTAAAAGCAGCATGTTACACACCCAGAGGTTGAATCAGTTGTATTTCAGTTATATTCCAGGCTTCTCATTGTTGGTTTTGTCTCAGATATTCCTCGGGACTGTTATGAGCTGTGGCAGAGCACCGGCGGTCAGGCGAGAGATGGCGTGTATCTCATCAAACCTGCAGATTCACCCATCGTCGTCTACTGCGCCATGCATGAGGGCGGGTGGACGGTCCTGCAGCACATCACGGTCAACAGCAGTGTGGATTTTGACCGCACCTGGGACGAATACAAACACGGATTTGGATCCCTCACCGATAACCACTGGCTGGGCAATGACTATCTCCATCAGCTCACCAGAGGACCGGGACGATACAAGCTCGGCATCAAACTGGTGGACAAAGATGCTGTGACGAAGACGGGCGAGTATGACCCGGTGTTGGTGGAGAATGAGGAGGCCCAGTATCGTCTGCGCCTCGGGCTCTTCCAGGGCACGGCGTTGGATGCTCTCACCCTGGATACGGAGAACTATCTCCATGACAATCAGAGGTTCACTACCAAAGACCGGGACAACGACAACTACTTACAGAACTGCGCCAAGCTGGAGTTCCAGGGCGTCGCAGGCGGCGGGTGGTGGTATGATGCTTGCGCCGGTGCGAACCTTAACCGCAGAAACGTCATCTACTGGCAGAAAGACTGTAACAAAGAACATCTGTGTAAATACGCCTGGATGATGGTGAAACCCTCCGATCATGTCAAAGTCATCCATTCTGGAGAATGCAAAAAGGACGAACTCTGATCCAATCACTGTAACTGAAAACATACAGTGGCCTCAAAAAGTATTGTGACGTGTTTTCAAACATTAGTGGGATATGTTCATATAGTTGAAACACGTGTGTGAACTTGAACTGACTTCATACATTTATTAAAAATCACCAACACACCAGTTGATTTAAAGTCACTGAGCACAAATGAGTTCAAGCTGAATTTGAGACACACAGATTACACTTGATTTTTTAATGTTTTCTTATCTGATGTAATGACTTTCAGACAGTTTTAAGTGGGACTGAAGCGAACAAATTGGGGAGGCGTTCTAAAGGGATAATTTATGTGGGAATAAAAATATTGATTTTGGGATCATTAAGTAGCCCATTCATCACTTGATAAACAATCAACAGGATCAAATTAATTTGACTAAGTTGACATTTTTTGAACTGGAGAGTCCAAAAGGTTTCACGAGGCAGATTTATATGCTAGTTATAAAAACTGCACACACACAAGCACACACACACACACACACACACACACACACACAAACAAACACACACACACACACACACACACACACACACACACACTCTCACACCCACACCCACACACAAACACACACCCACACAGACACACAGACACACACTCTCACACACTCCCACTTACTCTCTCACACACACCCACTCACACACACACACACTCACACAGACACACACCCACACAGACACACACCCACACACACACACATACACACTCTCACACACTCCCACTTACTCTCACACACACACACACACACACTCACACAGACACACACTCACACACACAGACACACACTCACACTACACAAACTCACTGAACACTCACACACACACACACACACACACACACACACACACACAGACACACAGACACACACACACACTCACACAGACATGCACTCACACACACAGTCAGAAGTTACATTGAAATAACAAAGCAAAATATGTTGTCAATCCTGTAAACAATAAAAGTTGGTCAAGTAGAGTGTAAAACCTTCTCATATATTTGGTCCCCTTCATTTTCAGTTTATTTAATTGTTATCTGCACATTTAAAGTGAACTGTAATAGAGTGCAACAGTCTGGTTCCGGAAGTAAAAATCCTGTTCATTTTCTCCATAGGCGAATACAATTTTAACGATAACTTATAAACCTTTAAAGACAGACCTACCGTGAGCTCCAAGGTTGTTAATCAATGTTATATGCTTCTGTTGAAGCCATCAGTTTGCATTATTTCAACTGCAACAAAAAAATCATGTTTGATAGCATTCCTGGTAAAAAAACTACACTACCCATGATACTGAGGTGAGATCCACCAATCAGAGAATGCAGCTCCACCCACTCCCATGATGCACTGTGAATGATGCAATCAAGTCACTCTCCCTACACTCTCAAACTACTTATATACTTGAATATATATGAATATTTTGCAATAAACTTTAAATATACTGTACTTATAATCAACAACTTTAAATCAATAGTTTAATTCGATTACATCTTTCGCAATGCATCATGGGACTGTAGTTCATTCCCTCATTAAAGACATTAAGTGCACAGTCTAGTATCTTGTCCGATCTTCAAATTATTTTTTGCTTCAAATCAAAGTTTGTAATGTTGTGATTCACCTTGGAGCTGGTTGGTTTGGTTCATGGCTCACAACTCTTTTATAAAGGGTTTTATGAAATCCCTATGGGAAAAATGGATGGGAAAAATACTTCCGGAATCAAGACGGCTGAAAAAGTGGGCGGGCACTCTTGCGCTCATTTCAAAGCATCTTGAGACAAAAAGTTAGACATTGGTGTTACAAACTGTTTGTTTCTAAAGAGGTCCATTTGTCCACAGCAGCTTGACTTAGTTGAACATTAAATAACATGACAGCATAAAATATTTCACACTCCTGATTGTTAAGAATAATTAAATCTGAAGTGTGTAATTCCTGCAACACTAGCGCCACAGAGCAGAATTGCAAAAATAAACAATGTTTTCAAAACAGATTTCCAAATACACCCCTCGTCTGCAGTTGTTCAAACAGTAACATAGTCCTGCCCCCAACTCATGCCATTGGTTGAATAACATTGTTGGGGCGGGTCTAAGCAGGTCACACAAAACAAACAGGAATTTTTATAGCGCCACAGAGACACAGTGTTTACAATTACTGAGACAATTAATCTATGAGTAGCTTACATAAGTTGTCTCTGGGAAAGAAAAAGGTATTTTAACACCGAAAAAGTTACATGTTGAGCTAAAAGCCAATAAGCCACTTAAAACTGGGCATTGGGAGTATCTGCACTTTTTACACTTTTTCCACCGAAACATTTACGTTTGCTTCCACTCTTTCCAAGCTACTCTACAATAATGGCACAAAAAAGCATTTGACAAGAGTACAATCGATGTTAAGCCCATAGTGTTACTGCAAACACAACAATAGCCCTTTAATACTGTGTTGGTAACAAGCCGAAATAAAAAAATCCCTTGCCAAATAATATGATTGAATGTTTGTTCTGTACACAAGAAACTTAGTCAATGAACAAAAGACAATTTTACACCTCTGCATTTGTTAGCTTTTGTATTCTCTGTTCTCATCTTGATATCAGATGGAATATTTTATGTTCATTCATATTGGAGCCATCGATTGTGAATTAAAAACAAGGAACTTCTTGATGGTTTTCAATATCAAAGACCCAATAAAAATGGTTTGACCAATGCAATTATCTTTCCTGTGTTGACGTCCACCTGACATAGATCTCTATAGCCTACAGCCCTGAGCAGGAGTACTTTTTGTCCATTTTCCCCAAAAAAGAAAAGCTTTACATTTATAATGTATATATCTATTAAAAGTTCATTAGGAGTACACTAGAATATTGATAAACTAACAGACATGAACTGAAAGCCACAAAACTCCAATTTTGATCTTAAAAGATCTGTAAAGAGATCTGTGTCTTCTCAAGAGGAATTTCCATGAGCAAAACTCTCAGTGAAAATATCGCTGCAGTTTTAGTGTGCTGTATTCAAATAATGTCAGTCCCCATAAATCCACTGTTGTCAAGAAACCAAGGTGCCAATACAGTTCCTTCTTTGTTTGGGGCGGAAATTTGGGGCACAGAGGTCATGAATACTCATTCATAAATACTCATTCTTTCTGTCAGGTTAATTTGTTGCTCACTGCAGGGTTTTGTCCACACCAGTAGAGTTTCTCCTCAACCCTCCTCTTCTTCCACTGGCACAGCAGCAGCATGCGGAAGGTCTTTTGAAAGGTTTTGTTACATAGAGCGTAACAAATGGGGTTAACAGTGCTGTTGACGTAACACAGCCAGTACCCCAGATGCCAGAGCCACAGCGGGATGCAATCGGAGCAGAAGGTGGAGATGAGCACCATGATGTTGTAGGGTGTCCACGTGAGGATGAAGGCCAGCAGGATGGCGCTCAGAGTCTGGGCGGCCTTCCTTTCTTTGATCAAGACCATCCTCTTCCTCTTGGTCATCTGGCTCTTCAGTGTGGCATCTATGGGCTTTGAAGATGAAGATGAGGAAGGGCCGTTCACAGACTCAGCAGACGAGGTGGCGGCTTTTGCATCGCCGTTGGTGTTCTCCTGTGGACCGTTGTCCTTCAATACAGGCTTGAACTTGTAAGAGATGCATTTCTTGCTCTTCGGGAAGAAGTTTTCCTCATCGTAGCTGCACGAGCGTTCGTTCTCACCGGACGGTGCAGCTTTTCCTTCTGGATGTCTATAAGACACTTGGGAAACCCCAGGAGAAATGGACTGCTCCTCATCTTCAAAGGAGGCATAGCTGTTGAAGTTGGCCAGATGCTCAGTTTTGGACCACTCCTCGTGGGACAATGTGGTGGATTTAGGCGCATTACTGTGGTTTGAAGAGGACCAGGACGTTTGGTTTCTCTTGCTTGAGGTGCCGCTCAGTTGTTTACAGTTGAAACATGATCTGATGATGGTTTTTTGAGGCTGAACTTTGCTGCTAGAGTTTGGTGAAGAGTTGGTGCCCTGAAGTTCGGCCAGGTCTTTAGTGCGTCTCTCTGTCTCTTTGTATATCCGGCAGTATAGAATGGTCATTACGGAGACGGGAATGTAGAAAGCCGCTATCGCTGTTCCAAAGGTGATCACTGGCTCAGAGAAGAACTGGATCTGACATTGCCTCTCAGGGACTGTCCTTTTACCGACAAAATACTGCCAGCACAGGATTGGCGGTGCCCACAGGATGAAGGACACCAGCCAAGCGAGACCGATCATGATGCCCGCTCGCCTTGGCGTTCGTTTGGCTCGATACGTCAGCGGTCTCGTGATGGAGAAGTATCGGTCGAAACTGATGACTAGTAAGTTCATCACAGAGGCGTTACTGGCCACGTAATCCACAGCTAACCACAGATCACACGCCAGACTACCGAGAGACCAGTAACCCATCAGTATGTACGAGGTGTATAGGTTCATTGAGAAGACGCCAATGATGAGGTCAGCAAATGCCAGACTCAACAGATAGTAGTTGTTCACCGTCTTCAGCTGACTGTTCACTTTGAAGGACAACATCACTAGAATGTTTCCAATAATCGTGATGAGGCTGACGATGGCGGAGACAGTCGCTATTGTGACCACTTCCCACAGACTGTGTGCGATGCGGTGGATGTCTGAGATGTTGCCGTTAATGGTGATGTTTTCTCCGCCCATAGTTTGTGATTCTATGACGTCAGTCCAAGACTTTGATTCAGACTGCGCTCAGTACTGACATCTCCTGAACGAAACACAAGGACAGTCTTGATTAGAAATGCTCAGAGCCAAAGAAACAATTGCCTCAAATGAAATACAGACAGTAAGCACAGTTTCTTGAGTTTAATAAAGAGTGTTTTCATTGTTAACTTAATAATGTACAGTTTTGCAAACATTATTGAATATTAAACACTTTGATAAAGCCATTTCCAAAGTCTCTTCACAGTCTATATGTTTGATTGGAAGATTATAGTCTTAGCAAAAGACATGCATTCATGAGAATTACAGTTTTGACTTAACCCTATAACGCCGTTTGTAACGTTTGACGGCTCCAGTTTAACTCTCTGTTCAAGCTGATGAGCCAAACAACCTATGGTATGTAAGTTTCACATGTTTATGGCACCATCTAGTGGTTATTTGTGAAAAAAGTGGTTTCAATGTTTATATCGATCTATTTAAAATTTCGACAGAATTGCGCGAAAAGTGACTCTTATGTTAGGATAAATTACAGCTTATTTTAATAAAGTAAAAGTGACAGTAATGATTATATTGTTATCTGATATTTTAAAATCAGTATTTGCTGAATATAAGCAACTTGTGCTTGGTTAAGATTTTGTATATTATTTTATTGAAAAAGCCAGTTGAAATTCATGTATCAAATATGATTTTCATATATGCAGTCTGCTCTGTCATTATAAAGATCTCATTATTTTACATTAATAGCTATTATGATGTCATCTTACCATAAGTTCCTGAGACCCAGCGATAAAACAATTTCCCTTTTTTAAATGTCAATATAGTGTTTGGTGCATAAAATACATATGATAAAAATTGTTTATTGAAAAAGAATATTTTATTCATGTTGTATTTGTACTGTGAAACATTTCAGTCCATATTTATAGACCAAGGAGAGGAAGTTGTCATGGTCAAACTCTCAAACATTTGGTATCTCTGAAAAGCCCAGAGAGTCCTCTGATAACACCCCAAGATTTACCACTGTAGAAAAACTTACACAACAAATGTCCTACACAAAAATCAGGAGGAAAATGACCTTTTAAGCCTCATGGATCAAATATGATACATAAAAAAAGAAAAAAGAAAAAGAAAAAGAAAATTGCAGTTATTATTATTATTATTTTATGATTTTTATTTATAGTTTGTCTAATGGTACTAAAAACAGTTTAATGTAAAAAATAAATAATAAAATAATAAAATAATATATATATATATATATATATATATATATATATATATATATATATATATATATATATATATATATATATATATATATATATATTTCTGACAATTCTTTCATATGTCAGGCTTAACAGGGTTAATCATATAATAAAAATATGTGTTTGAGTTCTGTTGTCCTGCCCCAATATGGGGTTGGTTGGCACAAATTCACAACATCATTTTAATAAATAAATAATTGTTTTTTTGTTTGTTTTTTTACCTACTTTAATTTGCACCTAGTTAACATTTATATAATTAACATTTTTGCCAACCCACCCCAGTCTCCCCTAACCATGACTGTAGTAAACATGTTTTTCTTTTTTCCCCATTTTTTCTTTTTCTTTTTTTTTTTTTTAACCAGGGTTTTACTGTAGTAATATTGTAGTAACCATGACTGTTAACCATGGTTACATTTGTGGTTACTATGGTTTTACTACAAATGCCATGATAAATGTAGTAAAAAAAAAAACAAAGAAAAAAAAAGGTTAATTTCCTTAAGGAATTGGCAGAATTTCTCATTGTGTTAAGCTTTGATCTTAGTACATTTATGATTAAAACAAGTGGAGAAGTAGAAGGATCACAGGTTATGAAAGTGTCCGCCAAGAATGTGTTTTTATACCTTTATTTAATTGGCATTGAATTCTCTGAACTGCAAAAAAATAATCATGAATTGTTTCTTTTTAAAGAGGTTTAATTATTATCTGTCTGTGAAGGTTTTACCTTCATCCAGGTCATCATAAAATCATCATCCATACCAATTTTAAAATATTTGCTTCTCACAAATAAAGTCCAGATGAAAGTCGATGGGTTTTAAAATGATTATACAGTATGTGTAGAGACCAAAAAGAGCCTGAAGGGGGCAGAAGTAACATAAGTTTATACCATAGAGACCCCAGTAATACAACCAATACTTCCTTAATAAATAATCTTCTAATACCTCCTATAATTCAGTAGTGCAGCCACAGTCTTGATTTAAATATGCTTCTCTTTCTGCACACATCAGCAAAAAGTGTTTCTACACTGTGGTGGTAAATATGCTCAGTGGAGACCACAATTTAGCAATTATCGCCTTAAAATCACAGCTAAAGCCTCACAGTAAAATATCTCTGGTTATAGTTACAGCAGGAAAAAATACTTCAGTAACCAGTTGTGGTTTTAATAAGCCGGTTAAATAAAGTGGCATCAGGCCCTCAGGTTTCTCCCAGACAGCGCACACGTGAACACAGAGACACGGAGGACAGTAACGGCTCATCTGTGTCGTCTCTGTGCCCTTTTTGTTTCCAGGGAAACAGAAGAGTGATTTCTTTTGAATGACAACACCAACATCATTTGAGCCCAAACCAAACAAACACTTGAAGAGTGAAAGACACATTTGACCTTTGGATTTGCTTGAAGTGACACAAAGAGACGTTGTTTTCAAGGTTGTTCTCTGAGCACATACAGGTGTGAGATGAGAGTATGCTCACAGCTGTATCTGTTGTTATGTGGCTCATTCTATAATTTAGGGTACAGTCAATGTCCATTGATGATTATTATATATCGTATAATCATTTTCTTCAGAAATATCCCATTTATCCATTAAGGGAAAGCATGTTATAATATCACACAAATATTTTGTGCACCCCATGTTTCATTTAGCTTGAAATTGCCATGATGTTTCTTAATTGGCAGTTTTTGCATTGTCCGTTTTTTGTAGTGAGTGGGTAAGTTCAAAATAATGAATAAAAATGGTGTTTCCCAAAACCATGTGACCAGCATCATGTAATGTAATTTTCCTCTGTGGAGGAAATGGCATATTGTCAAGGAGTATATTAATTGACTGTCAACTATGTTACTAAACAAACCCCCCCTGCAACTAAAAAATGGTGTTTCCCAAAACCATGTGACCAGCATCATGCGATTACATTTTCCTCTGTGGAGGAAATGGCATATTGTCATGGAGTATATTATTTGACTGTCAACTATGTTACTAAACAAACCCCCCCTGCAACTAAAAAATGGTGTATCCCAAAACCATGTGAAGGTACATTGTTATGGTTTGCAATATGTTTATGATTTTAACTAATATATATATATATATATAAATTTGAGGTTAACCTGATCAGGAAAATGACATGTGGTTTGCCAGGCAAGGCCTGCCATTGAAATTATGAGTGAAAATAGGGGAATTGTCAACTATGTTACATGTCAACTAAGCTACTATATAGGGCCAACTCTTGGGTAACATAGTTGATATGACCCTACTGATGTCCACTGATGATAATGAATTATTTTCCATAGACCAGTTTTTTGTTATAATTTAAGCCTGTATGTGTCAGAGGACACTGCGGTGTGTGTGTGTGCCCTCGTGCATGCGTGTGAATCATGATGATTAGGGATTAAGTGATATTTAATTAATTTTACAAAATTAACAAAATATTGTTCCTTTGCAAGTGAAAACAGAGATCTTCTTATGTAAATGGCGTCATTGTATTTTGTAAAAAAAAAAAAAAAGACAAAAAAAGAAAAAAAAAAACAGGATATTGCTTTTTCAACTGTTAATTTCACCGTCACTGTCAGCTATGTTACAGCTGATTTGTTTTTTTTTACATTTCAAATAACAAAAATGCTGCTTCTGACATCCTTCAAGGGTTAGAGTTTTGCATAACATCTCTTAAAACCACCAAAACTATATTTAGGGCAGATTTTTACTGTCACTAGTGACTGTGCTGAAAATATCACATGAATGTCTGTAAAAACATGCAATTCTTAAAATTATTTTAAAAGAATGATGCACATATGGCAGAACAGACTAAAGAGCTCTTAATTATGTGTGTTACTTAAAGTGTAGCATTTAATCAGTGTCTGTAATGACATACAGATTGTCTGTAACATAGTTGACAAACTCACTATGGAAAACATCTTTTCCCTTATTATATCAAAAAGGTGTTTAATTCTTAAGCTTTGCAACTAGCAGATATGTAATACTGAAGAAATATATTAACTTAAACCAATAGTTGTTTTATTGAGAAAATACTTTGTTTTTGTACTTTTTTGTTGACATGAAATTTTCCCACAATTATAGAATGAGTCATGTAACTAATTTAACTCTGAGCTTTCATAACATGTTTTATCTTTTCTTTTGAAATGGTTCAATGTTGACGATGCTGAAGTGAGATTAGCTGCTCTTAAGACTAGACAGATAAACGGATAGAATTAAAGTTGCCGATGGCACTTACATTCATTTCAATAATTGATTCTCTCATTATGTTGTTGACATTATCATGACATGAAGGATGATTCACATCTCGAGCAGTTGAATCAGTGCAAGAAATACATGTGCGATTCTATTACAGTTACTATTCTACTCTGTTAGAACAACTGTGTGAACTTCAGGAGAACTGACTTCATACATCGACTAAAAATCACCCACAATGCCAGTCGATTCAAAGTCACTGAGCAAAAATGAGTTTTTTCAGCAGCATTTGAGTGCCAAAAAAAGCTCATCACTGTCTAATACGACTCCTAAAGTGTCTCGTTTATCACAAGAGACAATACAAACAATTATCATAAAAATTTTGTTTATAAACTGTACAGTTTAGAATCAGAACTGGCATCTAGCGATGCCCGATATGCAAATGAATTTCTCTTTTATGTTGGTTCTTGCCAGTGAATCGGTCAGACGGGTTAGCAAAACGGTTTATGATTCAGTCTAAATCAGCTCACTGATGCACTGAATCATTTGAAGGGGTTTTTCCACTCTGTAAACAGTGGCGGGATACTTTAGAACAGTGTTTCCAAACTTTGTTTTGCCATAAGTACCCCTACAGCACAATTAGGAAGGCTCAAGTACCCCTTCATCGACACAAAACAAAAGATATGTATAGGGGTACAACAGGGTATAAGCTCCTTTCATTTTACTTTCTCCCAAAACACTAAATAGCAACAAAAACTGCCACTTTCATAAACACCTGTTTGTCACTATAAACTGCAAAATGTTCCTGATCCATGAGATCTTTGCATGTGGTGTCTAAATGTTGATTTTGAGGCAATTTAATCCAATATTTATTCACTTTTAAAATGTTTCAAAAAATTTTGAAAGGACAGTATTTGAGGTAAAAGGGGCTCAAGGCCCCTATTAAACACATTGTTTTCTTTAGTGGGGCGAATAGATTTGTTCTGAAGAATATTGAAAGTGGACTCACATTGACTGATCCAATCACAATGGAGATTAAATGTGTTTATAGAACACTTGAGATGTTATAAAATGACAAATGTGTTTGAAATGAACAGAAAATCGTGCACCCTTTTCTGAAGTAGTTCTTTCGGGTAAGCATTATCTTAATTTGTTACTCAAAAAAGCATCTTGCTGTCTCAAAATTATTTGCATTAGTTGACAAATTTTGCCCTGTAACTATAAATTGCCCCTATATCTACACGACAGCCCAATATAACAACATCTTTTTTTTATTTTAATCAAATCAACCTCCCGTTATTATTTCTGTTCACACAAATTATGTTGCTACATCAATATTCAATAAAAAGTATTAATTTTTTTGTGACCAGAAAAAAAGCTAATTTTCCTGGCAGCGGCAGGGGAATGGCCTCCGTGGCTGTAGGCCCAGGCAGCGACTGGGGAGTAGGTGCCCTTCTCCACTCCTCCTCTTCTGGGTGGTGAGAAGCACAGCTACAATAATGGCCACCGCCTCTTGGCAGTCAGCAGCGGGCTCCTCCGCTCCTCCACAGCGGGATTCTCCGCCTCTTTGCGGTCAGCAGCGGGCTCCTCCGCCTCATGGCTGTCAGCAGCCTGCTCCTCCCTCTCCTGACAGTCAGCAGCGGGCTCCTCCATCTCCTGGCAGTCAGCAGCGGGCTTCTCCACCTCTTTGCGGTCAGCAGCGGGCTCCTCCACCCTCTGGCGGTCAGCAGCGGGCTCCTCCGCCTCCTGGCAGTCAGCACCGCCTCTTGGCAGTCAGCAGCGGGCTCCTCCACTCCTCCACAGCGGGATTCTCCGCCTCTTTGCGGTCAGCAGTGGGCTCCTCCGCCTCATGGCTGTCAGCAGCCTGCTCCTCCCTCTCCTGACGGTCAGCAGCGGGCTCCTCCACCCTCTGGCGGTCAGCAGCGGGCTCCTCCACCCTCTAGCGGTCAGCAGCGGGCTCCTCCGTCTCTTGGCAGTCAGCAGCGGGCTCCTCCGCCTCTTGGCAGTCAGCAGCGGGCTCCTCCGCCTCTTGGCAGTCAGCAGCGGGCTCCTCCGCTCCTCCACAGCGGGATTCTCCACCTCTTTGCGGTCAGCAGTGGGCTCCTCCGCCTCCTGGCTGTCAGCAGCCTGCTCCTCCCTCTCCTGACGGTCAGCAGCGGGCTCCTCCATCTTCTGGCGGTCAGCAGCGGGCTTCTCCACCTCTTTGCGGTCAGCAGCGGGCTCCTCCACCCTCTGGCGGTCAGCAGCGGGCTCCTCCACCCTCTGGCGGTCAGCAGCGGGCTCCTCCACCCTCTGAAAACAGTCCAGGGCAACAAATTAGATGGCAGGCTGGGAGCAGATGAACTGTGTCCAGGAACAACTGGAACCAATAGACTGGAAGGAAAACTGGACCAATATGAACACGAAACAAGCACAAGACGAACTGGCACTGGACAGCACACACGTGACTAAAATAGGGAAGGAAATCAAACAAGTTAATGGACAGGGCAGGTGTAACAAATGAACTAATAATGGGCAAACAAGGAGGTGGGGTATGACGCAAGACTGAGAGACATGCAGCAACACAGAAACAAAACAAAGCCACGTGCTCTCACAAGAGACAAACACCTGAATGGCATGAGCTCACATCGCGAAGACAATAAGGCAATATACGCTCATGCCAACCGACAGACAAGATGAGAGAATGCATAGCAATGCCATACAAAGCAAAGCAAATGCCACACGATGCACGCAACAGGTGACAAAAAGAGACAAGACACCTGTGTGAGAATTCGGACAAACACAAACCCGACACCTCAGACCAAAGTGACCGAACCTCAGCACAACATGAAGGCAGCTCACGATCCGGGCGCGTCCGTGGTCGCGAGAAACAGACATAAACGATTGACGTGAATGCATGCCACCAAGATGACATAAGCGCAATGCACCCACGCCAATAATAGACAGAACATGGAGCATGAATGTCCGGATCCCAACACAGACCGAAACCGAACCAGACAGGGAAGTCAGGATCCAGACACCACGCTCAGGACATGAAAAAGACCAACCGAAGAGCACACGGCAGGGAAATTACAACCGAAGCCGTGACCTCACAAAGACAGAAGACAGAACACAAGATAGACAGAACAATGATGTCACGATCCTACCACACAAAACCCAGACTGACAGAGTGACAGCACCGTGACACCCGATGGTCACTCTGGTTGAGCTCCAGAGATCATGTGTGGAGATGAGAGAAACTTGCAGAAGGACAGTCATCACTGCAACACTCCAGCGATCTGGACTTTATGGCAGAGTGGCCAGACGGAAGCCTCTCCTCAGTGCAAGACACATAAAAAACACCTAAAGGACTCTCAGACTGTGAGAAACAAGATTCTCTGGTCTGATGAAACGAAGATTGAACTGTTTGGCCTCAATTCCAAGTGTCATGTCTGGAGGAAACCAGGCACCGCTCATCACCTGCACAATACCATCCCAACGGTGAAGCATGGTGGTGGTAGCATCATACTGTGGGGGTTTTTCAACAGCTGGTCAGGGTTGAAGGAAAGCTGCAGAGAAGAATGGCAGAAAATCCCCAAATCCAGGTGTGCAAAGCTTGTCGCATCATACCCAAAAAGTCTTGAGGCTGTAATCACTGCCAAAGGTGCTTCAACTAAGTACTGAGTTAAGAGTATGAATACTTACGTCAATGTGATATTTCAGCTTTTTCTTTTTAATAAATTTGCAGTTTGCATTAATATTGTTAAAAAAAAAAAAACATAGGCCTTGTCTTTTTTGAATATTTTCCTCTGAAACCTCGCAATTCCGGAGAACAATTCAAAAATAAATGCTGACTTAACAAAATGTTACAAAAGAAAAATGTTTTACATGAAAAGTGATACGTAGCCTATAAGTTAACTGTCAGATGTTCAAAATATCTCGCTAAAATGACAGATGTCGTTTTTATGACATAAATATCTTGTTATTTCGAGAAAAGATGTACAGTAGTTTTTACGACATAACTGAGGAAAAAACAATAAGTACTTGTGTATGTGTGTGTGTGTGTGTGTGTGTGTGTGTGTGTGTGTTTGAGTGAGTGTGGTGTGTGTTTGTGTGTGGGCAGGTTTAAGTGGTTTATGAGGACTATTTTTTAGGTTATAAACTGGTAATTACAAGGGTATTATGTTATAAATGTTATAACATAATACCAAATCACTTAAAAAAAACATACTAAACGATGTTTTATTGAAAATGTAAAAATGCAGAAAGTTTTTTGTGAGGGTTAGGTTTAGGGGTAGGGTTAGGGTTAGGGGATAGAATCTATAGTTCATACAGTATAAAAATCATTATGTCTATGGAGAGTCCTCATAATGATAGCTGCACCAACGTGTGAGTGTGTGTGTGTTTGTGTTTGTGTGTGTGTGTGTGTGTGTGTGTGTGTGTTTAGGGGTAGGGTTAGGGTTAGGAGATAGAATCTATAGTTCATACAGTATAAAAATCATTATGTCTATGGAGAGTCCTCATAATGATAGCTGCACCAACGTGTGAGTGTGTGTGTGTTTGTGTTGTGTGTGTGTGTGTGTGTGTGTGTGTGTGTGTGTTTAGGGGTAGGGTTAGGGTTAGGGGATAGAATCTATAGTTCATACAGTATAAAAATCATTATGTCTATGGAGAGTCCTCATAATGATAGCTGCACCAACATGTGTGTGTGTGTGTGTGTGTGTGTTTGTGTGTCTTTGTGTGTGTGTGTGTGTGTGTGTGTGAGTGTGTGTGTCTTTGTGTGTGTGTTTGTGTGTGTGTGTGAGTGTGTGTGTCTTTGTGTGGTGTGTGTGTGTGTGTGTGTGTGTGTGTGTGTGTTTGTGTCTTTGTGTGTGTGTTTGTGTGGTGTGTGTTTGTGTGTGTGTGTGTGTGTATGTGTGTGTGTGTTTGTGTGGTATGTGTGTGTGTGTGTGTTGGTGTGAGGTGTATGTGTGTGTGTGTGTGTGTGTGTGTGTTTGAGTTTGTGTGAGTGTGTTTGTGTGTGTGTGTGTGAGGTGTGTGTGTTTGAGTTTGTGTGTTTGTGTGTGTGTGTTTGTGTATATGTGTGTGTGTGTGTGTTTGTGTGAGGTGTATGTGTGTGTGTGTTTGTGTGTGTGTGATGTGCGTGTGCGTGTGTTTGTGTGAGGTGTATGTGTGTATGTGTGTGTTTGTGTGTGTGTGTTTGTGTGTGTGATGTGCGTGTGCACTGACCCATGTCTAATATCAGTTCTGCTGTGACTCACAGACTCCAGCAGTGCAGTTTTGTTTCACACAAATCTGAAATACTGTGAATGTAACTGTATTTCTTTTTCATGTAAATCTACAGTATCATGTCTAACAACTGTATAATAAAAAAAGGCAGAGGCTTTGCACTAACTGTAAATAGCAACAAAAAGCATCTTCTCTGCACTAAGTGCAAATAGTGTTACATTTTATTTACACCCCTAATTAAATACTTGCAGTGTGTTTATTGTGTTTCTTTAGAGTCCCACAGACACCCTACACCAACCACCAAACCTGACCCCTTACCATGACTCATTTTTATTCATTA
>NC_059360.1:49200000-49237500 GCF_019703515.2 Myxocyprinus asiaticus | reverse complement strand
ATTCCCTCTTGAACACAGCATCATGTTCAGCACACTGTGAACAGAGAGAGAGAGAGAGAGAGAGAGAGAGAGAGAGAGAGAGAGAGAGAGAGAGAGAGAGAGAGAGAGACACACACAGAGAGAGAGAGAGAGAGAGAGAGAGAGAGAGAGAGAGACACACACAGAGAGAGAGAGAGAGAGAGAGAGAGAGAGAGAGACACACACAGAGAGAGAGAGAGAGAGAGAGAGAGAGAGAGAGAGAGACACACAGAGAGAGAGAGAGAGAGAGAGAGAGAGAGAGAGAGACAGAGAGAGAGAGAGAGAGAGAGAGAGAGAGAGACAGAGAGAGAGAGAGAGAGACAGAGAGAGAGAGAGAGACACACAGAGAGAGAGAGAGATACAGAGAGAGAGACACAGACACACAGACAGAGAGAGAGAGAGAGAGAGAGAGAGAGAGAGAGAGACAGAGAGAGACAGAGAGATAGAGAAAGAGAGAGAGAGAGAAGGGGGGATTAAGATTATAAACAATAATGTTAATGGTGAAGACAATAAATAATGGGCACATATTATTATTTACTTGTTGTTTACTACTTGTTCACACTTTGGCAATATTGTGAACAATCACTAAAGTACTTCAAAATTGTGAAATTGGAAGTGAGGAGCAGGTTCTTCCCACAATCATGTAAAACCTGTAAACATCAGGGAATTGTAATATTGTTTTCCAGAGCAGCAATTAATGAAGATTAAGCTAATTAAAGTTATGATCTGCTGTAAGATATGCAGCGGTCCTGAGCGAGATGCTAAAACACTCCGTCCAGTGTGTATTTACATAGAAAACTATTGAAAAACACAGTTGGTGTGAACAGCCCCTTACTTGCGCTTTTAGTGAGCGCGTGTGAAACACATTACGTAGGCTTATTTATTGATTATTAATTACAAGCACAAACCCGAAGTCCACGTTCCATTGAACTCGGAAAGTCGGAATTTCCAAGTTTCTTCAAGGAAAAGTGCAATGGAACGCCAATTGAAGTTGGACTTCCAACTTGGAAACTCGTGTGAAAATCCCCAATTCCGATTCTGCTGAGACGCAGGTGCATAACGTCACACAAACATGTCGGCACCCAGAGAGATGGACAAAGTTCATGATAAACATTCACTTTTATTAAATAATATTCCTACATTTACATGATAATAAAACCTGTTTAGGAAACATTTGCAGAGATGTATGCTCAAAATACAGTGAAATATAGGCCTGTTGTATTAACCCTAGAACGCAGCCTATATCAAATTTGATATGCTATTTTCTAAAGTCTATGCATCATTAACATAATCAAAATTGTGCCACCTGGTGGATGTGTCCGGGCTTTTTTTTTTGATGGAAAAATATTTTTACTTTTCCAAAAATGTCCACTTTTGCATGCACTAATTTTTTTTGTGTGAAATCTTTGCTGATTTTAATAAAGTAAAGGTGGCAGTAATGGTTATTTTGCTACTGATATTTTAAAATGAGCATTTGCTGAATATAATCAACTTGTGCTTGGTTAAAATTTTGTATATTATTTTATTTAAAAAGCCAGTTTAAAAATCCATGAATGCTTTTGAGGTGTATCCCTCAATCACCATTACATTTTATATATATATATATATATAATTGTTTATTTTTTTTGGTCAGTCAAAGATCTCTCCCTCGTAACTTACAGGTTAATGACCCGTCCTGAGGTGGAGCTTTTATTATGAGCTGCACAGACGCTTTCAGAGATAAAACAGCTACATCAGACTCATTTGTGTCACTGTATTTGAACAGCGTTTAGTGTTTTATTCATCTGTCAATCATCTGTTCATTCTCATCGTCAGACTGTGTGTGAGCAGATAAGAGCTTCGCTGTCAGTGTGTGAATGAATGTGTGTCAGGATTCATCTGCTGGATGTCCTGATGTAAAACACACATTAGAGAGTAAAGACATCAGACATATATAAACTACAGAGTGAAGTGAAGTGATCGTTTACTAATAAATTAAAATTCTGTCATCATTTCTGCACCCTCATGTTGTTCCAGAATGTTCTTGCTGCTTTTGTCCATATAATGAATCGTGTGAATGAACAAGGACAGACACTGTTGAGCTTCAAAAATGAGATTTGAACTTTTATTATAGTAAAAGTAGATCAAATGACTCTTGTGCTATATTCGTCTGTATACGTACAATACGCAGACTCTAATTTAAGTTGTTCATTTTCACATTTTTTATACATGCTAATGATCTCATAACACATCCTTAAACTCAACAATGATCATTTTAATTCATCATTTGTGCTCTTAAGAGAGTCAGAAATTAATGAGAGATTAATTACACACAACTGACATTGACAAGTCCTGACATGATATCTGAGAGCCTCTCTCTCTCTCTCTCTCTCTCTCTCTCTCTCTCAATTCAATTCAATTCAATTAGAAGTGGCTTTATTGGCATCACTGTAAACTATACTATATTGCCAAAGCAGAGGTTGTGTAAAAAACAGAACAACACATTAATCTATAATTAAATGTAGTTGAACAATTTAACAAATAACAAATCAGAACAGCTGAAGACCACAGTGTTTAAATAACTGAAGACCACTGACGTTTACATACACATAGATTAATATACACACATATACTGACGGTCACTGTGGTGAACATTAGGGTCTCTCTCTCTCTCTGTCTCTCTCTCTCACACACACATACACAAAAACACAACACACACACACACACACACACACACACACACACACACAGACACACACATGTTTATGCAATGTCTAGTTGTAGGCTTATATTGAGCTTTAAATGAAAAGAATCTCAATTACTGAGGACAAATCCAAACCCAAACCTTTAACAATTTTAGAAGTGAATAAAGACATAATTTAGTCTCTTTATGAATCATTTTATACAATGTGATTATGTAATTTGGATTCAGATAATCGTAGTATTTGCAAAAAAGCAGAAATCCTGCCCCATCTGTCCCTGTTACTGTGTGTCTAATACTCCAGCGGGGCAAACAGCCGATGGATTGAGTTTCTGATCTCACTGATACACGCTGGCCTGGATTTCAATACAGAACAATACGAGCTCTTTCATGTGAAAAACAAGACACAGATCAATTTTTAAATATATCTGTAAGACTGCCGTCAATGCTTGAATGAGTATCTGGGTGTCGTGTGGAACCTGAATGAGCTGGAGTCTGTTAATCAGGACACGGTTAACATTTTTAAGAGGGTTCATAATGAAATATTAATTGTGTTGCTGCAAATAAAATCTTACTGTGTTTAAAATAGCGCTTAATGAGGATTAATTAAGGTAAAGACTCATTAAACATCATTTCAGTCGTTTGCAAGTTAATGTAATCCTGCTTAGAGGATAGTGTAAACGTGTGTGGCTTGCTGTCCTGGGCGAACGGCTAGATGCTTGACCTGAGCTCGAATACCTCCCAAAAGATGCCAGCAAAATGGGACAGCAAGCTGTTGTCTATGGATCTGTGTGTTTGAGATGAGATGAAATATATTGCAATGTCTCTTGTGCCCCCCAAAGGAATGTAAAAAAAAAAAAAATGTTGCTTGCTTATCTTGTGTGAGATGGGCAGATGTGCCAAAGAAGATAGACTCGAGCGGGGCCCTTGCACTAGGGTCCGTGGTGGGGGGGGTGGGGGGGGGGGGGGTTTGGGGGGTGGGAAATTGGGAGGTGTAGGACAGGAGGAGATTGGAGAGTGAATTCAGGTTGAAGCACTGAAGGAACAGTGGCGATATCGACCGCAGGGAAATGTGCTGGAGGGATCGTTACACCCAAATGCGGGGATCGAACGGGGAGAGCCCATGTCATAATTGTGTTGGAGGGGTCCGCAACACTCTACCATGGGGGTCACCCCCGCGGTCTGGCAGGATCACACCGAATGGAGGCGACCCTCCAGACGCAATGTGGGGGCCCTCACTGCATCCAAAACCAGGGAGTCCTCGCTGCGCTTAGAAGGGGGAGCCCATGATACAATAAACATGAGTTAGCTAGCACTCATTCGAAATGGGAGAAACCCCATGCTGCACTTCGAAAGGGAGAGCCCTTGTGTGTTCTAGGCAGGCCCAACCAACAATATGAAACACGGGTCTCCCGGGCTGGCCGGAGAGGCCCCTGCAGCACCTAAACGGGGGGGCCGGCCTGGTGGTTTGACAAGGATAAGGCATGTGTCCCCCTGACCCTGATCATGAATGTATTGTGGTTAGCTAAAGAGGGCTGGATTGGAGGCATTTGGATTGGTTGTTGATGTAGAACGAGGGAAATGCCCCATGTGAACGGTGGAAATTTCAGAGGACAGATGGTGGGCTTGCTGCATATAGGGAGATGAGATTTTTGAGAGATCTGTTATTGAGTGGAGATTTTTTTTTAGGTGTTTAGAGAAATGTAGCCCTGACAGAGAGGGTTTAGGCAATGAGTTAGTAGATCGATAGAAAGTAGTTGTCTGGTATCGATTCTGGTCAGATGGGATTGTGAATGCCCTTGACGAGGAGTGAGATCTGGGGATGGCTTACTGTGGGGGATTAATTTGTGGAAGAAATGGATGCCACTTCGGTACCATTTAATAGTACCGGGGTGGAGGTTTTTGGTTTTGTTGAGTTGTGAGGCAAAGGAGGATACGGAGAGGAGAGAAAAAGAAGAGTCAGCAATATGTTTTTTTTTTTTTAGCCTGGAATGTGTTCTGCTTTAATTATGGTTAGCTGAGGAGGGATTTGGGACGAAGCTTGCTTGCGGAGGCATCCTCGTGCAGGGAATGGTTCCGTAGTAGGAGAGACTAAAATGGTAGAAGGGAGGGGGATAAATTGAAGAGGGGAATGGGTCTGGAGCGGGGTTCTCCAGCGGAGGCAGCCTCATGTGGGAATCCGCTCTAGTGACCCATGGAAGGAGCAGAGGTATGGATGTTGGTAGAAAGAATAGGCTGAGTTGAAAAACTAAGGTGTCTGGGACATACACTATATTGCCAAAAGTATTCGCTCACCCATCCAAATAATTGAATTCAGGTGTTCCATTTACTTCCATGGCCACAGGTGTATAAAATGAAGCACCTAGGCATGCAGACTGCTTCTACAAACATTGTGAAAGAATGGGCCGCTCTCAGGAACTCAGTGAATTCCAGCGTGGTACTGTGATAAGATGCCACCTGTGCAACAAGTCCAGTCCTGGAATTTCCTCGCTACTAAATATTCCACAGTCAGCTGTCAGTGGTATTATAACAAAGTGGAAGCGATTGGGAATGACAGCAACTCAGCCACGAAGTGGTAGGCCACGTAAAATGACAGAGCGGGGTCAGCAGATGCTGAGGCGCATAGTGCGCAGAGGTCACCAACTTTCTGCGGAGTCAATCGCTACAGACCTCCAAAGTTCATGTGGCCTTCAGATTAGCTCAATAACAAGGCATAGAGAACTTCATGGGATGGGTTTCCATGGCCAAGCAGCTGCATCCAAGCCATACATCACCAAGTGCAATGCAAAGCGTCGGATGCAGTGGTGTAAAGCACGCCGCCACTGGACTCTAGAGCAGTGGAGACGCATTCTCTGGAGTGATGAATCACGCTTCTCCATCTGGCAATCTGATGGACGAGTCTGGGTTTGGCGGTTGCCAGGAGAACGGTACATGTCTGACTGCATTGTGCCAACTGTGAAGTTTGATGGAGGGGGTATAATGGTGTGGGGTTGTTTTTCAGGAGCTGGGCTTGGCCCCTTAGTTCCGGTGAAAGGAACTCTGAATGCTTAAGCATACCAAGAGATTTTGGACAATTCCATGCTCCCAACTTTGTGGGAACAGTTTGGGGATGGCCCCTTCCTGTTCCAACATGACTGCGCACCAGTTCACAAAGCAAGGTCCATAAAGACATGGATGAGCGAGTTTGGTGTGGAAGAACCTGACTGGCCTGCACAGAGTCCTGACCTCAACCCAGTAGAGCACCTTTGGGATGAATTAGAGCGAAGACTGCGAGCCAGGCCGTCTCGTCCAACATCAGTGTCTGACCTCACAAATGCGCTTCTGGAAGAATGGTCAAAAATTCCCATAAACACACTCCTAATCCTTGTGGAAAGCCTTCCCAGAAGAGTTGAAGCTGTTATAGCTGCAAAGGGTGGGCCGACATCATATTAAACCCTATGGATTAAGAATGGGCTGTCACTTAAGTTCATATGCGTCTAAAGGCAGGTGAGCGAATACTTTTGGCAATATAGTGTATGTGAGACAATGTCAGGATACGTGCTTGCATGGGCATTTGTGATATGAACGGGCTGAATCCTCGGGTGCGGGGCCGCACAGCATTCAATGGGAGGGCATACAATTCGTGTGAGAATGTTAATGCTGAATTTTACTGAGCTCGCTCAAAGCTGCAAGCGGCAGGACCCGCAAGCATGGGCCTGCACAGTATTCGATGGTAGGATGAACGGGATGAATCCTCAAGCGCAGACTCACGCGCCGTTTAACAGGAAGGGCCCATGTTTTCATGTGAAAAGTTTACGCTTCAAATAAGCAAGAACTCACTCTGCGGTATGAATGGGTTGAGCACGGCATTTGACGTGAGGGTGTATAGTAGGCTATGTTCAAATGAAATTGGTTGATGTGGAGATGCAGGCTTATGGTGAACCATTTAGGGAAGACCTGAAACAGCCCGATTGTTGTCAGTTGCTAGGTGGATGATGGCTCATTTCGTATGAGTGGCATAATATGGGTTACGGAGCCATGGAGGCTGAGACACATGGTCTGAAAGACGTGCCGCAGTTGTGCTATGTGAACGGTGGCGGCGCTTGTATGGCGCGTTTGCGCTGTTAGCCGTGTAGTGGGAGTTTGTCATACGGCCCTAAAGACACTGCAGTTGCAGCGCTTAAACAGCGTATTTGCACTGTTTGCAGTGCAGTAGGAGGTTTGGTCGCATAGCCCGAAAGACGCCGCAGTTGCCTGGACACCTGGACAGCACATGTGTGCTGCTTAGAGATGTGTTGAGCCCATAGATAACATAATAACATGGTAAATGTAGCATCTGCAGACACCTGAACGTAATTGTTTGCTAGATTAAATGTCAGGAACATATGTGAAACAATGTCAGGAAACATGCTTGCGTGTGCATACGAACGACGTCATTTAAAGTCAGTTTGTCATGAAATTAGAATGCACATGAAACCGAGTGCCCAGATAAATACCATAGTCTGATGTTTATTAACTTAAGTGTATGGTTTGGAGCTTTGTAGATTGTTTTCCAACGTAATGCGAGTCATTTCATATTATTGGCATGGGGTGACTTGTCTTGTTTGAGGAGGATGTATGAAATCGTTGGAGTTTGTGCCTGAGAGTTGGATTTAATAGATACTATAAGAGCACCGTTTACAGTAGTGTGGTGAATAAAACGACTTATTTATATTGATGAATTGTTATAAATTCTACAGAAAACGGAAATATCGGAGTTTAAAGCAAGGTGCTAAGCTGAATCGTTCAGCGTCGATTTAAACCGGTTACTTTAAACTTGGGTGGAGCGTAAAATTATGACAGATTGTTGAAAGCTTTTAAAATCATGCAGCAATTAAGTTGTATGAAACAGATAAACAGAATCGCTGAATGGATCACGTCCTAAACGAGCTGCGCGGCGAGGTAATGAGGCTGACAGGAATCACCTGTGTGGGAGAACCAGATTGAAATGCTGGGGAGCGTTGGAAAGATGATTGAATTAAATTGTTATTTTTTTTGTTTCCCTCACGTTCAAATGAAGCTGTAATAGAACTCGAGTGGCATGAAGCCGGAGCAGCACCAGTTCACAGAGGCTTACACGATGGACCACTCCGGATGGAAAGATTAGATAAGAAAACATATGAGCTGTCGTAGAGAGCAGTTTGACATGCATACAGTACCGAAGCAGCCAGTTTGTGGAAGCAACATCATGCTATAAACTGCTTCGGCGAATGGAGCATAGAAAGAAAGGCAGAGTAAGAATATAACACTTAACATGGTAGCGGTCAGTACTGCAAGAAACAAATGAGCTGCTGTGGCAGCTTCTGTTGAGTAACGAGATTGTTTGGATGGAAGAGCTGTTCTGATGAAGGCGAATGCTTTGCAGCAAAGCTGCATCTGATGATCCGAGTCACTTGCGTGGGTCTGTTTGTGGGCAATGGGCGGGGCCGAATGCCGGAAGACTCGACAGCATGTAGAGGTAAGCGGCTGTTTATATACGCTTACTCTGGCGATGTGATTGGTCGGATTAAATGACCTTGCTCCTCCCAAACCTAGTTTATAAAACTCTTTAAATTACAGGAGAGTACATCACACATCAAAATTGATCAATGCTACAAAGAAACCGGATCTCAGGAAAAAACGTGACATTTTAAATCGACCTCCCTACCATTAACCTTAAACCTAAACCTAACCGATAGTGTCACTAAAACACAACCAGGTATATTATAGTAATGTGATTCTGAGACCATAGGCTCATTTCCTAATTATGATTGATCTTAGCAGTTAAGAGCGCAAGTGGTTTTTTCCAAAGCTGCACTTAACATGAACACCAGAGGACACATTTCAAGTGCTCCAAATGAGGCCGCTATATTGAGAAAAAAATTTATGCTTAAAACGTTAGTCTCTGTATACATAGGCCAGGCATATGAGGTATCATTTGAAAGCTTAGAATCTGAACTATTCATAGATAACCATCAATTCTGTTTATGAAAACAATTTAGGTTACTTAAAATAACAAAATAAGGCCTCAAACATTCATGTTGAAAATTAGTGCCCCCTAGAAGTAATGGGGTAGAAATATTAATATAAAAGTCTTTCACGTAGCACATAAATGGACAAGTCAAATATAAAATGAAAGCTCTTATTCTCAAGAATGTGACTGTATAGTTAATTTTGTTCAAAAGATTTTCAAATGAATCACTAAGTGAAAAATGATTTCTGTAAGTCATCAAATAAAATGTTTTACATCATCACAAACATAGATTGAGCTTCTAGTCCACTCAGAGGCCGAGATATTTGATGAAACAATGGGGTGGTGCTTGAACTGAAAATTAGACTGAATATCTATGGACGAGCACATCTGTGAGTGTTAAAATGAGTTTAAGTGCCATCTGCATTTCAGATCTGTATGTTGTGATGGAATTTGGTGAGAATTATTATTTTTTATTTTTTTCTTATAATCCTTTAATTTTGGGTATGCCACTGAAACAGGAAATCTTTAAAACAGCTTCAGGGTTTAAAGGGTAATAGCTGCACATTTTTACATTACAATTAACTTTTGATTGTAAAAACACAGTCTTGGCGTCTGGTGAATGTGTGGTTTGTATCTTGTGTCCAGCTAAAATAAGACCTCATCTTCTCCAGTTCAGTCTATCTCTCTCAGATCAGCCTCATTCTGTCTGCTGGTTTCCTCTCTTCAGCTTATAGTTTAATCTGCTTTAGCTGTGCATGTGTGTGAGAGAGAGAGTTTGATCCTGAACACATAGACACACAGTCAACTGCATCTTATTTGACCCAGGGATGATCTGAAAACAAACACAAACAAGAGATCTTTTTAGTTTCCTGTCCTTCTGATAAACCTGTTCAATCTCGCACATATTCCAGGTAAATCGCGCAGCGCGGCCCACAGACACAAGCTGTGAAAAGGCTAAACGCTTCATTTGAGCATTCAATATCCTGTGAATTGTAGCTGTCAATAAACTGAACACATTAGAGTTCCCTCAGGTGATCATTTATCAGAACAAATTGAGTCAAATCAAACAGATGTGACACACTGATATCAGCTCACTATTCAATCGCTGTGAATGATCCAGAAGAGATCATAAACCCGTACTGCTAATAAAATGTATCTTTTATTCAAACTCGTCTTTCTTTCTCTTTATGACCTTTCTTTTCACTCTGTAACAGGCTCATTTTCTGGCAAATTGATCAGTGTTTGCTACTCCTCAGCTCAGTGAGCTCCTAAATTATATATTTTGTCTTTGTCAAAGCACAAGCTTTTAGTTGAAACTTAAGTTTAGTTGCACATAATCACGGTACATGTTTCATGAGCCACAGAGGGTTTTCACAGTGATGACATAGCAGAAATATTTTTGACCACAGACCTGAAGGTGAAAGTTCAGTGAATAACAACTTATATTTGGGTCTGCGTATGTCTTCAAAAGAATATAGTGCAAGAGTCATATGAACTACTTTTATTACACTATAATGGTGCTTTTATGGTATTTTTAGGGGTTCAAGCATGAAGTGCTGAAACCATATTGTATTTTTATTATTATTATTATTATTATTATAATTTGTATGATCATGCAGACCAAACCGTAAGGCCTAGAGACATGAAACTTTGGGAAATGGAAGTACTCCAGCTGGCTACGCATGCACATGCTCTCGGCCCAATTGGCCTATAGGTGGCGCTGTAGCAATGGCAAGTGCGTTTTGGGCCATAACTCCAAAACTGTATGTCGTACACTCAAGTATTTTTAATTAAAAAAAATTGCAAAACCTACTTCTGTGAACTAGTCCTAGGCCGTTTGACCAATCGGAACCAAACCAGCACAGAAAGATTCTCTGGAGTTGGACTTTAAATAATTATAAAAAATAGTTTTGTAAGGCTGGCACCGGGATGTCTACACCCAAAAGGCTCTGTGAGAGCCAACGTCATAAAACTCTCACACAGAAGAGCATCTCCACCTGTGCCAACACACCCTACTGATTGCCCTCTTTCTCACCTTAGGTCACTTTAAGGACACCAAAAACTAAGTTATGACTTTATTCTGTTCTGTAATGTAAAAGGTTTTCTGATCATACATGTTTGGTATCATTCAAGAGGTCTCAGTGCAACTGGTAAAACGGTCTCATTCCCTTTCAGCAAAGTCAAATCACAAGTAAGATTTAAGAACTTAGTAAAATACTGCATTCTATCAGGGACCAGATGCTGTATGCAGATTAGGTGCATTCTTTGTAAACATCAAACGACCTACTCAATCACAAGTTTCAAAGATCTACTTACAACCTCCTAAATTGTAAACCAAATCCTGAATAACATCAAACAAACACACCTGAAATAACAATAGAATCATTTGGTATTTAATGAGAGATGCAGAGGAGCTCAGGGAGTCTGTAGTCAGATCTCCCACACTGTCGCTGTGTGTTATTTTTATTGCCAAGTATGTTCCTCTGACTTATATCTTATTTTAGGAATGTTTGTTTATTCTGATCATATGTGAAATTGGGTTTGATTGAATTGTTGTAACAATGTTTTATATTCTACCTGGAAAATAAATTGTTATTATTTGATTTATTCTGAATTCTTCCGAAATCATTTGTTACCGGTAGATTGTGTTAAGATACTGTTTGTTGCCGCATGTATGAGACCAGGATAAGACCATTACTGAAGCTTAATGATTGGAGAATCCATGTAAGACTGCTTATCGTCCATCATAGCAAGTTGTGTGTATGTGTCTAAGCGATGGTATCATCTGATTATGAGAGAAGCCAAATCAGATGATATTTAGATTACCCTGCAACTTCTGACTATGAACTGAGCTGGCTATCTTGTGAAGTGAGATCCATGTAATTGAAATAACGGCCGGCGTGAGACTCTAAGCGACATTCAAGTATTGATCAAAAGGACAAATGAAAATTAAGATGATTCAGAGTAATCAATAACTTAAAAAGACCAAATTAAAAGAATGATCAGAAATTAATTGGAGCTGTAATCTAAATTAGAGGTTCAACTTAAATTGGAGTCAGATTAATATAAAATTGGAGTCAATTGATAAAGTTAATAACAGAGTCAATTGATAAAGTGCAAATTAATAAGAAGTGTTTTTGTTTCAGCGCTCAGAAAAGACAGAACAATGCAGAAACCTTCAGGAGCCATTCTATTGGAATCCAACTTCGGACAAATAGTTATGGCAATACCTTTTTCTTTTTACAGTTTGAACTTTTGATTCATCATCACAATGGCATGCAAAACATACAAAACATGAGTGGCCACTTTTATGCAAATACCTATAACTCTTAAATGGTATGAGATATTTTCACAAAACTCTGGAAACTTTTGTATGGGGTCATTATGAGGACACGTGAAAACAATTGTGCACCTCGGCCATTTGGTGGCGCTATAAAAATGTAAAACCTACAATTGTCTGTAACTGAGGAACCATTGGTCAGATTGACCTGCAATTTTGCATGAAGTATCTTTGTCCAAGGTGCCATCAAGTTCTATCAGGACAATTGCATATCTCGAAAAACATGCCCACCATCGACCAATCAAATTTCATCAGCTTTTAGACAAGGTTAACAAAGGCTGATGGGAACGAAACGTGGTGGGCATATTTGACTCTTGGCCCGAGAGTTCTGTGCAAAATTTGAAGAAGAAAAAAAAGGCCACCAGGAGGCGCTATCGCATTTTACATGCGTTTGACCCATCGCCCTCATACCTCTATTAAGCAAATGCATGGAGCGCATAGTGAGTAAGGAACTCGTATCACAAACAGCTAAGCTCATGGATCCCATGCAGTTTGCCTACCAAGCCAGCCGAGATGTGGAGGATGCTACTCTTACTCTTCTGGATAAAGTACATGGTCACCTAGACAAGGCGAATACATATGTCTGTGTACTTTTTATGGATTTCTCCTCTGCTCCTCTGTCCATCTGTGTGACATGAACATCAGTAGCAGCCTTGTCCTGTGGATCAGGGAGTTCCTAAGAGAGAAGCCTCAAAAAGTCTGTATTAATAACACCTTCTCCGACTGCCTTGTCCTGAATACTGGCGTTCCTCAGGGGTGTGTTTTATCTCCCCTTTTATTTGCTATATACACTGCTCAAAAAAATTGAGGGAACACGTAATCATCACAGTATAACACCAAGTCAATTAAACTTCAGGGATATCAATCTGTCCAGTTAGGAAGCCTAAGTGATTGTGAATCAATGTCATCTGTTTTGGGGCAAATGAAAGTGACAACAGGTGCACTGGAGAGGCAAAAGCAAGACAACCCCCCAAAAGGGAATGGTTTTGCAGGTGGTGGCCACAGACAATTGCTCTCTCCTTATCCTTCCTGACTGATTCTTCTCTAGTTTTGCATTTTGCTAGTGTCCTTGTCACTACTGATAGCATGAGGCGGTACCTGCAGCCCATTCAGGTTGCACAGGTAGTCCAGCTCCTCCAGGATGGCATTTCCATACGTGCCGTCGCAAGAAGGTTTGCTGTGTCTCCCAGTACAGTCTCAAGAGCATGGAGGAGATACCAAGAGACGGGCCGTTACACGAGGAGAGCTGGACAGGGCCGTAGAAGGGCATCAACCCAGCAGCAGGATCGGTATCTTCTCCTTGGAGGATCAGGAGGAGCACTGCTAGAGCCCTACAAAATGACCTCCAGCGGGCTACTGGTGTGCATGTTTCTGACCAAACTGTCAGAAACAGACTCAATGAGGGTGGCATGAGGACCTGACATCCTCTAGTGCAGGGGTGTCAAACTCAGTTCCTGGAGGGCTACAGCCCTGCAGAGTTTAGTTCCAGCCCTGCTCCAAAATGCCTCCTTGTAATCTTCAAGCACTCCTGAAGACCTTGATTAGCTGCTTCAGGTGTGTTTAATTAGGGTTGGAGCTAAACTCTGCTGGACTGTGGCCCTCCAGGAACCGAGTTTGACACCCCTGCTCTAGTGGGACCTGTGCTCACAGCCCAGCACCATGCAGCTGGCATTCACCAGAGAACACCAGAATTGGCAGGTCCGCCATTGGCGCCCCATTCTCTTCACAGATGAGAGCAGGTTCACACTGAGCACATGTGACAGACGTGAAAGGGTCTGGAGATGCCATGGTGAACATTATGCTGCCTGCAACATCATCCAGCATGACCGGTTTGGCGGTGGGTCAGTGATGGTCTGGGGAGGCATATCCTTGGAGGGTCGCACAGACCTCCACATGCTAGTCAGTGGTACCCTGACTGCTGTTAGGTACCGGGATGCGCCACCAAGTAGCCACCCGACGCCACCAAGTAGCGCCACAAACTGTCCAGGAGCTCACTGATGCCCTGATCCAGGTCTGGGAGGAGATCCCCCAGGACACCATCCACCATCTCATCAGGAGCATGCCCAGATGTTGTCGGAGTGCATACAGGCACATGGGGGCCATACACACTACTGAGTCATATTATGAGTTGCCGTGATGAAATTCACGCAAGTTGGAACAGCCTGTGATTTCAATTGTTAACTTTGATTTTCGATGTGAGTTTGAATCTAGCCCCCAGTCGGTTGGTGATTTTGGTTTCCATTGACCGTTGTTATGTCATTTTGTTCTCAACGAATTACACAATGTACAGTAAAGATTTTGATCTTTAATATATTTCATTTATCAAGATCCAAAGTGTGATTTAAGTGTTCCCTTAATTTCTTTGAGCAGTGTACATAAATGAGGTAAAATACAATAGTAAAGACCACACACTTATAAAGTATGCTGATGACATGGCCCTGGCTGCCTGCCTGCAGGATGTCACCAGCCCTTCCTACCTCCAGCACATCGATCACCTTGCCACCTGGTTTGACGGCAGCTTCCTTGACCTTAATGTCAGTAAGACCAGGGAGCTGTGTCTGGGAAGTATGATGGGAGCAGACAGCATGGTGCCTGTCTTTAAGCCAGTCACTATGAAGAGGCAGGAAACTTTAACTTTAACATTTTTTCCTGGTATGGGAACCTCTTAGTTAGACACAGGAATAAGCAGACCCAGGTGGTCAACCAGGCCAGTAAGATCATTGGAGACAAACATCTACAAATACAGAACCTTTACACTCTGTCCCTTACTAAGAAGGCAACCCAGGTCTACAGCGACCCTACTCACCCCATTCATTCATCTTTTCAGCTGTTACCATCTGGCAGGAGACTCAAGGTCCCACTAGCCCGGAAGAATGGGTACAAAAAAAAAATCATTTGTAACCTCTGCAGTGGCTATTTTGAACAATGATATACTAAAGAAAAAAAAACCTCCCCCTTCAGCCCATGAGCACTGTTGCTACTGGAAATGTATTTTAATGTATTTTATGTGTTTTTTTATTGTTGTCCTGTGTTGTGTTGCCAGAATGCTGAAATTTCCATTTTATGTAAATTTAATGGACAATAAAGTTTTCTAATTCTAATTCTAAATGGCTGAATATTATGAGGTGTGTTATACAGACACACATAATTCATATCATATGATAGATCTCCAACTCTTTCTGAACAGCTTTGCCTTGTGAACCATAGGTGTCAATCAAATTGTTTGTTAATATTTGACTATTTTTGTGAACTAGTCCTAGGTTTTTCACTCAACCTTGACTAAATCTGTGTAGTACAATTATCTGAACTTCTAGATCAATAATTATAAAAAACAGAGCTTTTTTTATTTAGAATGGCTATAATAGGGCAATTTAAACATATGGGTGTGGCTTAGTTTACCCAAAAGACAATAACTCCTAAACAAAGGCTCTGATTGAAATCAAATTTAGTACACAAATGAAACGTGATTCCAAAGAAGCATGCAAAATTTGGTGTGGATCATACAATAGGTGAAGCTGTAACAGTCAGACGTAAAAAAAAAAAAAACAAAACAAAAACACTTTGTCATTTTTATTCGATTTTTGTTTTGTATTAAGTGTCATTTGAATTTAGCAATATTTTTGGTTTAATTTCTTCGTGTTTCAATAAATTAATTTAATTTTTCAAAATCAAAATAGACCGAAGTGAAGTGCATTTCGATACAATCACTGTTTACACTAGCTACGATTTGTGTGTCAGTAGACTGATATGATCGAACTGCACTGTACCTTACTGACCTCTGCCTGCATCACCTTGATCAAAGGATGGACACTCTTAAAATGAAATATGTAGATAATAAATTAATTGCAGCCTTCATCAGCCAAACAACAAAAGACAATGCATCTGTTTGCACTTCCGCAGTTAATTAAGAATGTAAATTCCAAGACTGTGGAGGTGAGGGCGTGGTCAAGTGACCGTCTGGGGAGAGATAAAGTGGTAAGGACATCCACCTGAGATTAATTGTGACTAATTACCTTTTCCATGTTCACAGTGAGAGTCGGGTGAGATAAAAGACTGCCCAGTCCAGAGAGAGAGGACGAAGCTGAGTCTGTGTGAAAGTGACTGCTGAAAAGCATATCTTTGTGTGTTTATATTATTATGCTGAAAAGCAAAGGTTGTGTACACTGAAAAGTGTTTAGATAGGGTGTGTTCACACTTGTAGTTCGGTTCTCTTGGTCCTCTAGGTCCGGACCAAAAAAGAAAATGATACATTTAGTCCTGGTTCGCTTAGCGTTCACACTGGCATTTTTAACACTGAACCTAACGATACAAAACAAAGAGGCATCAGGAAAAATTCACAACCTGATAGGACAGCTTCTATGACGTATATTTTGTGACGTAACTTGCTGAACATCCAGAACAATGCTGGCTGCTGGGCGAAATGCGCTCGTTGGATTTATAGGTGTATATATGGTGGTATTTTTACCAGCTGAGAACAAACAAAGAGCTAATAAAATGTGTAAAGGAGTCAAAACAGCACCAGGAATTCCTCCGTTGCACACACAAATGAAGATATGCTGCAAGGACGGCTGACGGCGGTTCCGACGCCTGTACCGAACTGTAATGTGCAACATAGCTCCTATGATGAGAAGAACCAGGTATGCTTGAGGGCAGTATTAAAGGCAAATTACTTCCTGTTATTGGTCCGTTTAGACGTCTTTTGGTCTATGCTGCATTCAAATATCAATCGAACTGCACCAGAGTTCGTTTGGAAGTGGACCGAGACCCACTATTCAGGCAGTCTCGGCCCACTTGTTCGGTGCGCACCAAGGTTCAAATGGCAATGTTCACACTTGTTCAAATAAACCGTACTAACAGAGTAATCGCACCAGAGTTCGTTTTAATCGAACCAAACCTGCCATGTGTGAACACACCCTAAAAGTGACTTACTGTGGATTGTTCACCCGGCTCCCGCTTCCTCTTTTGATCCAAATATGAACCTTTGCTACAAAGACATTAGTCATTAATCTTACAGTTAATACAATATCTTTTTGTTTAAACACTGACCCTTAACACTTGCTGTGGCAGGGCGGAGGGCGGGGCCGGGTCGTGATTCCACACACCTGGCCCCTAATTAGGCTGATCAAGCCCGAGAGGGATAAGGCCGACCGGAGACGGCAGTGCGACAGAGAGAGAGTTACGGACAGCTGTCCGACACCTGTGTGTGTTTGTCTTTTTGGTTAAGTTTATCATTATCAGCCGGTTCTCGCCTCCTCCTTTTCCTTTTACCCTGTTACACTTACTTAGCTTACTAATTTTAAACCATGACTTGCACTGCACACAAATAAGTAATATTGTCATTATATTCATCATGTTAGTCAGAGGGGAACTGGCCCCCACAGTGAGTCTGGTTTCTCCCAAGGTTATTTTTCTCCATTAACCAACATCTTATGGAGTTTGTATTCCATGCCATAGTCGCCTTCAGCTTACTCACTGGGGGTCTAAATATAAATATAATTATTTTCTATTATTTATTTTAAGGCACAATTTACAGTCATGTCTTTGTTTATGTCGCTGGTGCTTAACAGGGAATGGACTGTATAATAGGACGCAGATGGTGCAATAACCGGAGAAGAACCTCAGAATTAAATTGCACTTGACACAGTCCATTAGCTCGTCATTACGCCAAACCCACTTGCACTAAAACTTAGGGCATGCTTGCACGAAAATACTAAAACTTCATGGCCACACCCACTGACTTAACACTTAGCACTCTTATAATTGGTCTCTATATGTTCTTTTTATTTCTTGTTCTTAAATGACTTTAAAATGGACTTTTATGCATCTTTATTTTTCCTTCTCTTTATTATTTCAATGTAAAGTACTTCGAATTGTCATTCTGTATGAAACGTGCCAAGTAAATAAACTTGCCTTGTCTTGACACCTCTCGTTCTCTAGAGTTGTCATGCATGAGACTATGTTGCAGAGTCTGTGTCTAAATACACAGTGTGACAACAGATGTTGACTTCTGGAGCTGTTTACTTCACTAGTCCATGTTCATTTCACCTCATGTTTGTGGATGTGTATGATGATGATGGAGTTCATCTGGACTCTGAATGTTCAGATTCTGATCCAACTGATGTCTGTGCAAAAATCTGTGGAATAAACATGTCTGAGCACAAACCCTCATGCGTGACCTGCAGCTAACCTGTTAAAACTATCACAGAAGGTGCCGAGAGTGCGAATAATTCATGCATCTGTCAGCTGTGGTCTGTCGCAGACTCTTTTAGAGACCGAGAGAACTCTCCAGAGACACTTTCAAATGGCCAAAATAGCTCTGGACTGACATCACTGTAGTTTCACATCATCTATTGCCTGATTTAGTTTTCATATTGGCAGATGATTTTATTTATTTTGTGTAATAACTCACAGTGTCTGTCCGTTTCTTCACACACGTCCCATGACCCTTATTTCCACATGTTGTTGGAAGCACACTAGAAACAAGTCTGAAAGGTTAATGCAATGCTCATCTCATTTTTGACTTTATATAATGAAAGAGCTGCATATAATCTGCATCCATTGGCCGAATCACTGGACCGTTCTCCTGCTCGACCCTAAAATAGCTTCATTTCTCCTGGTTTTTATGCAGCCGCAGGGCAAGAGTTTGAATTGTCAACAACAAATGCTCCGAAATCACTCATGTTTGTGTCATTCTATCTGTGGGATTGTCACTTATGTGTCTGTGTTTGATCAGATCTGCAGTGAGATGAAACAGATGTTTGATTCTAATCGCTTGAGCTCAATAGACGCTCTTCATTCGTGACCTTCTGTTGTGTTCACTGTTTGACATGCCATTATCAATCTGCCTTTAATAATATTGGTGTGTGTTTTATTAGTAGCATACGAGTTGTTATACAACTGATGCTTTCATCTTAAATAAATCTCATGGGATTTTAGGGCCTTAGACTCAAATCACAATTAGTTTTGTTTATGGGTCAGTGACGTGACGCCCATTTTTTTCCCCGCGTCTAATAAATTATTCAAAATTACATTACAAATGCAATTCACCTCTTCTATGATGAACATGTTTTCAAGATCTGAGTTCAAAGTCATTTGGATATTTTTTCTGGGGCTTAAAGTCAAAAATGTCACGTGGTGCAACCGACAGTAAAACAATTCAAAGTCCCATTAAAAGCTGAAATTCTTGAAAAAAGAAATGTTGACATGAGTTGTGCTGAATAATCTTTTATTATTTATTATTATTATTATTATTATTATTATTATTTTACATGCAGTGACATTTTTTTAAATGTTAAATTATGACAAATATTTGTAAAACATTTGTCCACCAAATCAAAGTCATGTGGTGTAACCAACATGTAGGTAGAAATTTTGTTGTCATGTGACAAAAATCATAAAACAGAAAAGATCTATTTAGACCCGCAAGACATAAAAACAAATAATTATTTTTGTCATATTAAATATCAATATTTTGACATTTTAATGAAAAGGCAGATTTTGTTCAGGTCATTTACATTAACATTTATTCATTTGGCAGACGCTTTTATCCAAAGCGGCTTACAAAAGAGGAAAACACAAGCAAATCATCTTAAGGAGGCAGTGATACGAAAAGTGCTGTATTACAAAATTTCACTAGCATCATAATAGTATTCAAAACAGAATAAAGTGCAACAGAATTTTTTTATTTTTTATTTTTTTTAATGACTGGTTAAGTGCTCATGGAAAAGATGTATTTTTAGTCGTTTTTTGAAGACAGAGAGTGAGTCAGCTTCATGGATGGAGTTGGGAAGGTCGTTCCACCAACGTGGTACGATGAAGCTGAAAGTCCGGGAAAGTGTTTTGGTGCCTCTTTGTGTTGGTACAACAAGGTGACGTTCCTTAGCCGACCGCAGGCTTCTAGTGGGCGTGTAGCTCTGCAGAAATGATTTTAGGTATGCTGGAGCAGACCCAGTGACTGTTCTGTATGCCAGCATCAGAGCCTTGAATTTGATACATGCATCAACCGGCAGCCAGCGGAGAGAGATGAGGAGTGGTGTAACGTGCTCTCTTTGGTTCATTAAAGACCAGACATGCTGCTGCATTCTGGATCATTTACAGGGGTCTAACTGTACATGCAGGGAAGCCTGCAATGAGAGCGTTACAGTAGTCCAGTCTAGATATGACAAGTGACTGAACAAGCAGTTGTGTGGCATGTTCAGAGAGGAAGGGTCTTATCTTCCTGATATTGTAGAGTGTAAATCTACATGATCTTGCGGTCTTTGAGATGTGGTCTGTGAAATTTAGTCTGTTGTCAATAGTTACCCAGTTTTTTGATGTGGACATTTTTGTCCTCCAAGGACCTCTGAGTAACTTTTTTAAATTAATGCACAAGAGTTAAAAATTCATGATATTTGTCAAAAAATATTTTTCACCTTGAAACATATGCTTGAAAACTTGAAATTAATGATGAAGTTGTGTAAAATCTCATGTATTCAAAGTGCAAGGAAACTATTTTAACACCTTTTACATGATGGTTGCACCACATGACATTTTTGAAGTCATTATTAATAAATGTTTTTCAAACAATTTGTAAAAACAACATGAACTTTAATGTGTACATGTGTACAAACTTGACAAGTGTTTTAAACCAGATTGTTTTTTTCTAATTATTATCACCTCAGACAACCTTATTTGTCAATGACCCATATATCCACTGTTTTCTTTCACCCATTTCATTTGGATGAAAGATTACAAGGACCATAGTCTCTTCATCTTTAAAATATCATGCACTGATGACTCTAAATAGAGCACAACAGTTTCCTGATGTAAAAATTCCATTCATTTTCTCCATAGGGTAATGGATTTTTAATGATAATTACAAACCTTTAAAAACAGCTGTACAGTGAGCTCTGAGGTTGTTAATCAATGTATAGTTTTATATATTTCCATTGTTATTAATGTGATTACATCATTCCCAATGCTTCATGGGATTGTAGTTCATTCCCTCATTAAAGATGTTAAGTACACAGTCTTGTATCTTTGTCTTTAAGAACAAAAACGGCTGGGAAAGTGGGCGGGCACTGTTGCACTCTTACACCACAAACATTGCATAAAGAAATTAACTAGATTGGATTTTAATTTCACATTGATTTTAACTGACAGGTGCTGATGTAAAGGTCCAGTTGGTTTGACTTGGACAGATGGCCATAATGAAGATCAAACCGTTGGGAAAAGAAGAGTAAATTTTACCATGTTTTAGACTTTATTAAGAATAGTGTCTTCTCTCTGTCATATTTCTCATGTTCTTGAAGGAATCGTGCAGCGACGGGAATGAGCTGATTAAGGAAGTGCTCACAGAGTCAACCTTAGGATGACCTTTGAAGGTCGTGCATTATTAACACAGAGCATGTTAAACAAATACAAACCTAATGGAGTCACTGACTTTATGTGCTGCTAAATGTAAAGACATTCACTCATTCAAATGGCTGAAATACATGCATAAGGACAAGTATTTAAATATAGCAATGTATCATTATCAAGTTCTGTCCTGTATAAAACGCTCTTTGTGATGGGAGAATATAAATATAATGACCCCAAAAAATAATCTGCCAAACTAATCCATGACAAGATGATTTATTCTCATGATACACACACAAAGACACATCTATTATTAACAAACAGATGCCTGAAACACAGAATCTCTGCAGACACTTTAAGGTGTTTCTGCCAGTCAACTAAAGCTGTCAAATATGATGGATTTGGTTTGAACTATTGACTATATCACAGACCTATACGACTGACACTATTCACTTTTATATTATATTCAGAAATAATCTAGGTTAAACACAAATGCTCTGTTTACAGCACCCATGACATGCTTTCGATTAATGACTCAAGAATCACTTGTTTTGTGCTGAGATTAAATTATTAGGGATGTTTGTGTGGCATCATGTTCAGAGGTTGCCCATAAATATCTTTATTTGTCACTCTCTGTAATATTTCTTTCATGATCTATTTTTCATCAGTCATACTTGTTTTCATTTTATAAGTACTAGGACACTGAGTGGTGTAGCATCTATTATAATGGCACATACATGACAGTAGATGGGTTTTATGATAGATTTTTGACTCCCCTTGTTTAAGTCCAGTGAAACCAATGAGTTCTAGTGTGAAACTTCTACCTGTCAATCAACCGCTGCATTAAAACAAGGATTTTTAAACTTTGACGGTTAAAGCATATACACACAAGCAGTGGCGTCTCATGGTCATTATTTAATGTGGGGCACAAACAATCAATTAACAATCAGTTATTACACCGATCTTTGAAACATTGACAAATTATTCCAAATTCTGTCTTTTTGACAGATAAAAAAGAAACAAGAAAAACATTTGAACCTAGTGCATCAGTTCTGACTTCACTCTTTGACTCAAACAAGGGGAGTCAAAAAAATCTATCATAAAAGCCTATCTACTGTCATGTATGTGCCATTATAATAGATGCTACGCCCTTCAATGTCCTAGTACTTATAAAATGAAAACAAGTATGACTGATAAAAAATAGACCATGCCAGAAATTTCACAGAGTGACTAATAAAGATATTTTTTGGGCAACTTCTGAACATGATGCCACACAAACATCCCTAATGATTTAATCTCAGCACAAAACACCACTAAGACATGCACATCCATGTCAAAAAGCTCAAGTGTCTAACTCGAACGAACAGCATAACAAAATTAATCAAAACGACAACAGACTTCCAATATTCATCAGTCACTGATATCTAATAACCACTGCATCAACAACAGCTCAACACAATGGCATACAATTCAATGAAATGATGAACGGTGCTTAAATAATCCAAACAACAGCACATTAGAAAACTTCCCAGTGAAGTTTACTACGCAGGCCTGCAGTCAAGAGCGGTAACTTCCGATGCTCATGTCAACAGCTGACATAAATATGATCAAAGCTTATGATTGGCTCAGGGGCAAAGGCAAATTAGCCCCTCAGGCCATCGTTGAATGCTCGTTGCACATGCGCATGACGTTCTCCAGATCTCTGTTGATTAACATTGAGGATGAAGGGCTAGGGCACCACGCAAAGCAAATGAGAATGATTAAATGGCTTTTACGCAACATACCTTAATAATAATAGAATTTCTCAAAAGAATACATACTTTTTCTTGTATAATGGGCATAAAACACATTTAAGTTGCATAAAATATATTATTTCTTAAAATACATTTATGATGAAATGAAATTTGCACAACAGCGCCACCTCTGGTGGGGCTCAGCCTCACTTGCCCCTAATGTAGAGACGCGGCTGCACACATGCACGAGTTCAAAGAACTTCATAGTACCTGATGTGAACATAAAGGATAACATGAAAAGCACACATGTGAAGCTCAGTTAACACAGTTACTCCACTAAAATAACTCTAAACGTGATGTTTGCGCTTATTAAATGCATGCATAATTGGCTGAAATTATAGTCATGAAATCAGATACCCTCTACTCAAAATCTACACACAAAAGAGACACACAATACCAGGTGTAAATGATGATGGTCACAGTTAATACGCATCTAATACACATGTATTAATACCAGGGAATAAACAGGGCACATGCACAGTGGGAATGTGAGGGACAAAGAGTGAAGTCAAAACTGATGCACTAGGTTCAAATGTTTTTCTTGTTTCTTTTTTATCTGTCAAAATTTCCAAGATCGGTCAAATAATTGATTGTTAAGTGATTGTTTGTGCCCCACATTAAATAATGACGCTGAGACACCACTGCTAACGATCGAGAGCCTGGAGGCATTTCCATCCCAGCAGGATCACTGTAACATTCAGGAGACTCCAGAGATTTTCTTTCAAGGTCTCCAGAGAGATCTGCAGGACTGAATGAACTTTCTCTCCTTCACACACAACACACGCTGAGCCACTTTAGCCTGAATCTGCTCGTGACATATTCCTCTCCTGTACATGCCGTGAATGTTAAACAGCCCTGAACACATGAATGAGTCTGTGCTCGTTAGCTGGAGTCATTTCTGCTATTTAAAGACGGTCAAACTGCCATTAGCAACTTTTACGATAAATGGTTTTCATCTCCACTAACTGAATTCATGATATTTCAACATACAGCCCACTGGAATGCTGATGAGTGCACTGTAAGTCGCTTTGGATAAAAGCGTCTGCCAAATGCATCAATGTAAATGTAAATTGTTTTGAAAAATAATAAAATTTAAAATATGAAAAAAATATTTCATTGAGATTTTTGTCTTGGTAATGCACTGATTTGAAACTAATTTGAAAAGTTACAACACAAACACTTAGGGATATATGTAAAATAAAACTATAACTTGTTAAATTATTTTAGTAACTCAGACATACTTGTAGTTTGTTTTGTTAATTCCTAGTGGAGTGCTGAGTTGTGTAGCGTTCATACTGTGTGTTTATGATGGTCTGTTGTCTGTTCCTCACCCATTTATCCACTGCTGTGAATGCGATCATCAACGGCTCTCCAGAACAGGTGAGAGCGATCCAAAGATGTGTTGGAAAGAAGCGAGTCCTGAGGAAGCACTGATCTGAAAAATCTGGACAAAATCTGGGCATTAGATTGTGAATGATAACCTGCAGTAAGACATAAATGTGCAGGATGTTCATCATTATCATTGTATTATTATTACTACAGTATTATTATTATAAAAGCCTCTTTGCGAGTGGCAGGTGCCACACTCACAAACAGCACAAGCTTTCAGACACCCTGATATCCTATCATAACTGGAATACCAATGTCTCCTTCTGATGTTTAAGAATAATAGTATCAGTATACACTGATGAGCCAAAACATTATGACCACCTGCCTAATATGATGTTGGTCCTCCGCATGCTGCCAAAACAACACAGACCCACCGAGATATGGACTCTACAAGACCTCTGAAGGTGTCCTGTGGTATCTGGCACCAAGACGTTAGCAGCAGATCCTTCAAGTCCTGTAAGTTGTGAGGTGGAGCCGCCGTAGATCGGACTTGTCGGTCCAGCATATCCCACAGATGCATAATTGGATTGAGCTCTGGGGAACTTGGAGGCCAGGGCAACACCTTGAACACCTTGAACTCCACCTGAAGTGGTGTGGTGGTGGCGTAGTGGGCTAAAGCACATATTGGTTCTATCCCCACAGCCACCACCATTGTGTCCATGAGCAAGGCACTTAACTCCAGGTTGCTCCGGGGGGATTGTCCCTGTAATAAGTGCACTAAGTCGCTTTGGATAAAAGCATCTGCTAAATGCATAAATGTAAATGTAACTCTTCATCATGTTCCTCAAACCATTCCTGAACAATGTGTGCAGTGTGGTATGGCGCATTATCCAGCTGAAAGAGGCCACTGCCATCAGGGAATACCATTGCCATGAAGGGGTGTACGTGGCCTGCAACTATGTTTAGGTAGATTGCATGTGTCAAACTGATGTCCACATGAATGGCTGGATTCAGGGTTTCACAGCAGAACATTGACCAGAGCATCACACTCCCTCCACCGGCTTTTCGTCTTCCCACAGTGCATCCTGGTACCATCACTTCCTATGTGATGTAAAAGAAAATGGGAATCATCAGACCAGGTGACCTTCTTCCACTTCTGAAGCATGCATGCCCAATGTAGGTGCTTTCAACAGTGGACAGGGGTCATCGTGGGCTATGCAGCCTCATACGCAGCAGGGTGTGATGAACTGTGTGTTGTGACACATTCCTCCGGTAACCATCATTAAAATTTTCTGTGACTTGAGCCACAGTAGACCTTCTGTTGGTTCGGACTAGACGGGATAGCCTTCATTGCCCTCGCACATTGATGAGCCTTGGACGCCCAACACACTGTCGCCAGTTTGTGGTTTGTCCCACCTCGGACCACTGTTGGTAGGTACTTACCACTGCTGACTGGGAGCACCCCACAAGCCTTGCTGTTTCAGAGATGCTCTGACCCAGTCATCTGGCCATAATAATTTGGCCCTTGTCAAAGTCGCTCTGGTCTTTACTCCTGCCCATTTCTCCTGCATTCAATATGTCGACCACGAGAACTGATTGTTTGCTTACAATCTAATCTACCCAGACCTTGACATGTCGCCTTGTTAGGAAATGATCAACATTATTCACTTCACCTGTGAGTGGTCATAATGTTTTGGCTCATTGGTGTTTAGTATAATAGTATGTGGCCATATACACCGATCAGCCACAACATTAAAACCACCTACCTAATATCGTGTAGGTCCCCCTCGTGCTGCCAAAACAGCTCTGTCCCATCGAGGCATGGACTCCACAAGACCTCTGAAGGTGTCCTGTGGTATCTGGCACTAAGATGTTAGCAGCAGATCCTTTAAGTCCTGTAAGTTGTGGGGTGGGGCCTCCATGGATTGGACTTGTTGGTCCAGCACATCCCATAGATGCTCATTTGGATTAAGATCTGGGGAATTTGGAGGCCAATTCAACACCTTGAACTCTTTGTCATATTCCTCAAACCATCCTGAACAATTTTTGCAATGTGGCAGGGCGCATTATCCTGCTGACAGAGGCCAATGCCATCAGGGAATACTGTTGTCATGAAGGGGTGTACGTGGTCTGCAACAATCTTTAGGTAGGTGGTACGTGTCAAAGTAACATCCATATGAAGGCCAGGACCCAAGGTGTCCCAGCAGAACATTGCCCAGAGCATCACACTGCCTCTGCCGGCCTGCCTTCTTCCCATAGTGCATCCTGCTGCCATCTCTTCCCCAGGTAGACGATGCACACGCACCCGGCCATCCATATGACTTAAAAGAAAACGTGATTCATCAGACTAGGCCATCTTCTTCCAGTTCTGACGCTCACGTGGCCATTGTAGGTGCCTCCGGTGGTGGACAGAGGTCAGCAAGGGCACTCTGACTGGTCTGTGGCTACGCAGCCCCATACGAAGCAAGCTGTGATGCACTGTGTGTTCTGACACTTTTCTATCATGGCCAGCATTACATTTTTCAGCAATTTGTGCTACAGTAGCTCTTCTGAGGCATCGGACCAGACAGGCTAACCTTCGCTCCCCATGCACATCAGTGAGCCTTGGGCACCCATGACCCTGTCGCTGATTCACCGCTTATCCTTCCTTGGACCACTTTTGGAAGGTACTGACCACTGCATACTGGGAACACCCCACAAGACCTGCCGTTTTGGAGATGCTCTGACCGAGTCATCTAGCCATCACAATTTGGCCCTTGTCAAAGTCGCTCAGATCTAGAACTGACTGTTCACTGCCTAATATATCCCACACCTTGACAGGTGCCATTGTGAGATAATAAATGTTATTCACTTCACCTGTCAGTGGTTTTAACGCTGTGGCTGAATAGTGTATGTGCCCATACACCCAACAACACTTACCACTTTGGTCACTCGGGGCAGTGTTTCGAATTTCAGTAAGCATAGACCAATTTTAGCGAAAGAAAAGTAAACCTACTGTTTCTGATTTCACTGTGAGATTATTCTGGTAATGTTGTACTTCAGTTGTGAGACTTTAATCAGGCAGGGTAGTTAATGACTGCTTGTTCATTTGACAATGTGTTGTTAAAGATACACGTGAGTTTTGTTGTCATTCATTCAGGAATCGGATTACACTGGTTGTGTTGTGTGATTCAAGCTGTATCAGAGCAGCACTGGAGCTGAATTGCACTGCAGGAAACACTGTGAAAGTATTTAAGCATGGTGTTTTGCCACAACGGCGGACAACTGCACGTTTGGGAACCGTTAACAGAACCCAAAGTCATGCAAATCGAACAGTTCCAGTACTTTTAAAAATTGGTTCTCAGTACCCTGCTCAGGTATGTGTGTCTGTAGGACAATCACATGCTTCATCAGCACAATAAAACACCAGCACAATGTCAAACATGCTCAACTCAGCAAGACCTTCAGCAGCGGTCGTCGTCCTCCTCCTCCTCCTCCTCCTCCTCCTCCTCATCAGCAGGACTCGACGTCTCTTCTCTAAAGGTTAAACTCTTCTGTCTCAGATGAATCATCTGTAACTCACAGCAGTTTTGTTGAACTATTCCGTAACATTACATCAGACCTGATTCCATTTATATGTTTTGAAAGAGGTCTTTAATGCTCAACACCTCAATATTGTTCCACTGATCTCTGAATTACAGGAAGTCGCCCACAGCAGATCGTCCTTTCATGTGTCAATCATTACGGAATGAGAGGAATTCTAACCCAATAAAAAGCAGCAGCGGAACTCCAGAGGAGGTCAGTGACCCGCCGGATGTGCAGATTAACTCAACCGCTGCAGTCGTTTGTATAATTACAGCCATTTCTAGGTCAATGAATGCAGCGGAGTCTGTCCTCACACACAGGATGACAGCATTTCACATCATGGACATGATTTACAGTGAAAGACATTTAAACACAATGTGATTCAAGAAAAGTGTATCAATTGAGCAAAGATTCATTCTCATTTGCTCTCTTAAAACAGTCGCACACAGAATGAGAATTACAACGTCATTTTAGTACCACGTAAAAAATAATATATATCATATTTTGAGAATAAAGTCAAAATTATGAGAATAACAAAATATTTTGAGAATAAATTGTGAGGAAAGTAACATTAAACAAGGCGCAAACACGCCTCCTTTCTATGTAAATTAGGCTCATTGTAGATTGCGCTTCATTCACAAAAATTGCCTGCCGTAATTTAGATTGCGTTTTTACCACAAATAAAAGTAATAAAAAGTAGTCAAAGTGATTTTAAAGAGATGTCTGGGAACATTTTAAACCCATCATATCAGCAGTAATTCATAAACACTAATGATGAAGGAGAGCATTATAGCTTGACATATATCCAGATGCGTTGTGTAGTCGAGCACACTACACAGTTATTGAATTTATTTAGGAGAAGGCTACAAGTGCACAGTGCCTAGAACTGTAACCACATGATCTATTCATATTTACATAGGTCTATAATTCAGTACTGATGTCCGTCATTTTAATCCTGTTCTTTGTGCATCTATTCAGGTCCCAGCCAAAGAAAATGGCACTTGACCAGAGCATCACACTCCCTGTGTGTACTACTGAAAAGTCAGTACTGTATGTCCCTTGATAACCAATTGGGTCCAATTCAATATAATTTAATTGACAACTATGTGAGTGGCACTCATTAGCAGGGCAACATTTTTGAGCAGCTTCTGGAGTCGTAGCTGGGCGTACATTTACAGACAACAATGATTTGGAGTTTTAGGACGCTGTTTATCAACCGTTCTGCCAGATGCATCCGGTGTGCAACCCCCTTCAAGGCCGAAACATACACACACACTCTCTCTCACACACACACACACACTCTCTCTCTCTACGTAAGAGAGCTGTTCAGTCGTGATGTCGATTTATAGGCAAACTCAGAAGGCTAATCCGCCATGGGTTCCCTTAGGACTCTCCTGTGAGTTTTTATAATGGCAGTTTTGGATTTTGAAACTGCCTTGATTTAAAAAATGAATGTTGCTAACAAGTTGCTAAATAAGGACTACAACTACCACAAGCATGTGCGTGGACGTGCCAGATGAAACGGAAAACTGTTGTAGTCCTTTTTTAGCAACTATTCTTAAAAATGATTACATACTATATTAATCACTTTAATGACCAAAATATACCACATGCACACTCAGATAGTGGGGCTGGACAAGTGTGTGTGTGTGTGTGTGTGAGTGTGTGTTTGTGTGTGTCTGTGTGTGTGTGTGTGTGTGTGTGTGTGTGTGTGTGTGTGTGTGTGTGTGTGTTTGTGAGGGTTAGGGTTAGGGGACAGAATCTATAGTTTGTACACTATAAAAATCATTATGTCTATGGAGAGTCCTCATAATGATAGCTGCACCAACGTGTGTGTGTGTGTGTGTGTGTGTGTGTGTGTGTGTGTGTGTGTGTGTGTGAGTGTGTGAGTGTGTGTGTGTGTGTGTGTTGATGGAAGAAAAACAAATGAGCAGGTGTTCTGCCCACACACACACACACTCATTACACAATCACACACTGATTGTCCATCTGTCCACACGCTGTTAAAATTGGGTTACCTCCCCCCATCCCCCCTGGAATCTACGCCCCTGGCTGATCCAAAAATGTTCCTCCACAACATTTACAATCCGTGACTTCTGCTCTCCATGTTCCAACAGCGTAACGGGATTACACACATTCTGTTTCCACTCTCAACACAATTAAATCATCATTAAAGCTTTAAATGGCCGTAATCTTGATCAATTGATGCTTTGATTTGATTAAGATCAAACAGTTTCTACCGTTTCCTTCAGGTCATGAGTGACTGACATTTAAATCCTAATTAACACACAGGAAACAGCATCAGTCCTGATCTACAGCTGTACAATCAAACACTCGATGAGTTCTGGCCAAAATCTGAAATTATTTACAGTGACATGGGTACAGTAATGGACAGATACATGATCCCAAAACATATTTTGTACATTTAAAAGGAATATTCCGGGTTCGCTACAATTTAAGCTCAATCGACAGCATTCGTTTCATAATGTTGACTGCCATAAAAATTAATTTGGACTCATTCCTCCTTTTCTTTAAAAAAGCACAAATGTGTGTTCCAGTGAGACACTTACAATGGAAGTCAATGGGGTCAATTTTTAGAGAGTTTATAGGCAGAAATGTGACGCTTATAATTTTATAAAAACACTTACATTAATGTTAAACTCGTGTATTATTTGAGCTGTAAAGTTGTTTAAATCAGCAATTTTGCATCATGGTAATGAAGTTGTAAAATTGTCTATAACGTCACACAGATGCGGTTAGTAAGTGATTTTATCACAGTAAAATCATGTTAACACACATATTTATAAGTGGCACTGTAGTGACCAAATATTTTTGGGGGGTTACTACATGTTATTATAGTTATACAGGGAGTTTTAAAGTAAAATGCCAAAAAAAAAAAAAAAAAAAAGTGATTCTATCCTCTTTGAAACTTTGCGAGTCATTTGATTTGTTTATTAGTTTTGTGTTTAATAAATGTGACCTATGATGACATGAGCACAAAGTGAACTGCAGTTGTTTACTGGCGAGCCCGGCAGCGGAGTTGAACCTTATTACGGCTCTCTGTCATCAGGCAGGCCGCTCTGCGGGTGTTCTGCTGCGGGTGACAGTGCGACATCGGTCCCTTCAGACACCCGTCCTCTCTCGCAGTGCAACAGAGTATCACTACAGCAGCTCAAGCACTAATTAGGGCCAATGTGACATTTCGGGAGGCGTGTTGTTAGCAAAGAAGTGAATTTTGATGCATGTGATGCGAGACCTTTATTAGGAAAAGAAAGAATGATCGTCAGTGATTCACGGGACGCTAAAAAAAACATCTCTGACAGAGCGGCTGAAATGACTGACATCTGAACACAACAGACTGTGTCTTAAAGGTATACTCAGTAATTATTTTTCTCATTTAAAAGTTCTACTTCTAAAGAAATCATGACCATTCATGTGAGATAAAAAGTTCAGTGATGTCAGTAACCTTATAAAAGCTCTTTTATTCCACATGGAGCAGGGGCGCCTCATGGGGGCTACCATGTTCACATCACATGATCAGATGAATTACTCGCTTAATCTCAGTAAATGCCCTGTTATTGGACACTTTCATTCAAGGATTAAATTAACCCTGGTTTGCTGCATAGTGAATTTCTACAATGCATCTGAAACTGAAAACCAGTGATTTTATATGAAAATAATGCATCCAAGCCACTAGGTGTCAGTGTAAGTTCAAGATGACACAAAGACAAAAGTTACTGAGTGCACCTTTAAGGACCAGAGCTGGAGTTTGTGGCATTTAGTTCCTGTCTGCTAACGCTGAGATTATCTCTATGGTAGGGTACTGTTGAAAGTTGACAATTTAGCAGATACACGCATTTTCTTGAACTAAACGGACCAATAAAACTGACCAAAAACATTGATGACTCATCTTGCACTCACAGGTGCAAATCAAATGCTCTCAAGCCTCCTGACACCAGAGCGAGACATCTGTGTGCTTTTTCATTGCCCTTTTTGATTTGTAACAAGTAGCCCCTAAGAAACATGCAAAAAAATAAAATAAATAAAACAAATAGTTTTCCTAAAAATCGTTGTCCTTATATGTGGACAGAGGGACTTGGTTGTGAAAATATAAATAATATCAAGCTATAAAAAGTCAGATTTTTTAATGAAATAGTTTATTATGTTTCCAGGAGTGTTGATTATTCATGTTTTTGAGACATCAGAAATTATCATAATTAATTCTGATTCAAAGTAATGTCCAGCATCATCCAATCACTGTCAACCATGTTAAAATAAAATGATACATTATAAATTCTGAATCTATGTACTGATTATCATTGTCACATGTCTGTCAAACATGTTGAGTGATCCAAACATCATCTGCAGCCTGAAACTGAACTTTTGATCAGATTTTAGGAGTGAATGCACTTAACTGCATAGAGAGCTATAGGATGCTCCCTTGCTCCCTATTTAGTGAATGACTTAACCTCCAGTGTGCTGTCTGTCTGCACTGGTCTCAGAACAGTTTGAAATGCACCTTATTTTCATCCTAACTCCATATAAAGCCTCTGAAAGACACATTTTTCAGTGTTTGGATGCATGCATTGATTCTCAATGTGATAATACACAGACAGTGAATAAAGGATATTTGAACTGAAACTGAACATACAGTCCACGTATGTGGTCATTGTGTTTATCAGCGTGCCGTTTCACGATAAATCACTCAAATTAAAAAAAATTACATATCAGATGAAACTAGAGACTCTAATCTTTTGACTCAAACAGGTTTCAATGTAAAAACATAATTAGGTTTCTTACCAGATGTAGTTTTGTTGGTGTTTCTCCCAAATACAAACTCCTCTGTGATTGACGCTGTATTGTTTGATCACATGACATGAAAGTTTAACCCTTTACTGATAGCACAGAGTTTCCTGAACTGAGATCAGTCAGTTTAAATGAAATTAAATTATGCGTTGCATATAGCGAAGCCAAAATGTAATGTCCACGTATGTGGATGTGGGGTCTCAGGAGGCTAGAATGAGTTTAACAATAGCTGATAAGACTCATCCGTTCAAGATTTGGACTACACGGTTCATGCTGTAGATTCAAAAGAACAAGAGTTATTTATTCTGAAAATTGGACTACACTGTAGAATCAATAGCGGTGTTGAAGTGTTGCCTAATGGTAGCACAGGAAACACTGTCAGAATATTGTAGTGTGGTGTTCTGTCCGCATTGGTGGAAGAAACCACCATAATGTTGGAGAACCGTTGATGAGAATACAATTTTCCCTAATATTTAGACATACCGTATAAGGGGTCACTGTACTATAAAAACATTCTGTAAATTTCAGAACTCAAAACTTCCTTCCCAGTCTAAAAAGAGCATTTATAGTTGCCACCCTGCTGAAACGTCTAGTTTTGAAATCTGTCTGTTCGTGACATCACGAAACATTGCTCATTTGTATTTACACATTCCACAACATGCGACATCACACCCTTGGCCCGCCCACTGGCACTCAGTTCATATCGTAAACAGAGAGAGAGAGAGAGAGAGAGAGACAGGCCTTGTGTGACTAACTATTCCTGAACACCAAAGGGGAGCCATCTGGACTATTTTGAATTATTTTTGTAAATAAACATGCACTAGACAGACATCTTTGACCGCTGTTATGTATGTCACAGCTTTATAAAGCATGTCAAGTTACAACTCTGAAGAGGGGAAGCCATTCTCTTTAATTCAGCTGCTGCATCTTGTTGTTTGGAGCATAAACGCATCATGGATGCGTTCTTTCGCACATTTGTGCTATTTTTAGTTGTTGGTGTATGTAAGCATGCACTAGATGGATATCTTTGACCGTTTAGTGTTTACAGTGATACGCGCCTGTGTGTGTGTGTGTCTATTCACAGTGCTTTGGACTATGTATGTGCATTTTTTTGGCTCATATCAGCGTGGATTGCTTGTGAGCCAGTCATTATATGATTCAAGCTTTGCAAAGGATCTGTTATTGAAGGATGGGGCAGTTAAAAGCACTATTGGACCTGATTACAAACCGTGAATAAACAGTTTCATTCATGAATATTTGATAGATTTTGGCGCTGCTGTGCTTGAGATGGACAGTTTTATATATTCGGATGCAATGTGTTGGATGTGCATTATGTGTAACCCCTGAAATGTAGTTTTATAATGTTGTGGAGCTTGTTCATTCTCTTCCGATTGAGTTTCAAATATGGCTGTATTTGAGGGGCTGCACGATGTTAGCCAATCAGAACAGTGGGCATTTACATTGAAGTTTTAAGGAGGTGCTTAGACCAAAACAGAGTGTTTCAGACAGAGGGCCAGAGACAGGGTGAAAAATGATCTTATATTACTAAATTATGACTGTTTTGGTGCAAAAAAAAAAACCCAAAACTTTACTAACATTATCAGTGGACCTCAGGAAAGATAATAAAATTGTAAAAAAAAAAATAAATAAAAAAAATAGCATTTCATGACCCCTTTAAAGACGTCTTCTTGACATCCGAGACATACTTATTAGCATACGCCTTATAGAAGTATCGCAGATGAGCAAACAACGTAAAAAATACGTCTTCCAGATGTAAACACATACATCAAATAGACATCTGGGTGATGCACATGTGCTATCAGGGTATCTATAAATATTGACCCAAAGCAAACAGTATCTGCACTCTGATTGGCTGACAGGCATTTTCAGAGATAACCGAGAGAGCTCTTAGACAAGAGTGCAAGGTCAAACACACGCACACACACATGTGCTGAGGTGCGACAGGCTGTCACAGTGTCCCGTCGGCCATGTCTCTGTCTGTCTTTATAGCCGCAAACAACTGTGCTTGATGTTCTTGATAATCATATGTCATCTCTGCAGCAGTCACGCTGAAAGGTCAAGCAAAAGATATCAATGAAATAAAAGACATTTAACACCCATGTGTGCGCACTGCACAGGGAATAAGCCTCAAAAAGGAACATTCTGGAACAATGCAACATCAGTTTTGGGTAACTGTGTTTCTCTTTCATTTTACACAGCGACTTATGAAACTTATGCTTTGTAAACTTGTCCTCCAAAACCCCTCATATTTCCTTTCTTCTGTCGTACACAAAATGTATTTAGCAATTACAATCGTGGTCAGTGTTTTATGTTTATGGTTAGGTTTAGGTATGGGGTTTGGGTTAGGAAATATATTGCGAATATTTGCTTGCTTCCATCGCACACTAAAGGGCTTTTTACATTACAATCATGGTTCGCTTTCGGTTCTGGATAAAGTGTTACATTTATTTGTTAGATTTAAATTTGTGACGACACACATTTTGTTTAACAAGGATGAAACGAAATGTTGCGGACACGAGGGAACCGCATGTGGTTGTTTGGAGAATAAATCGTTTGTTTTTGTACAAACTAATTCTTAAGATTTCTTACAAACTCGCTATTCCGTACTATTCTTACAAATTCTCATGAGATTGGGTTGCAAGTTGCTGTTTGATTTTGTTTACTAATAATTAATGAAGTGTTAATAGGTAGTTTAAACATTTAAAATGATTAGTTGAATTATTAAATTCAATCAATTTAATAATTAATGAAGTGTTAATAGGTAAACATTTAAAATTAGTTGAATTATTAAATTCAATCAATTTAATAAAAAAGTCTGATTAATTATTAAAAATGAATAAAATTCTGTTAATTAAATAAAAATAATTAACATTAACATTTTAAAATGTAATAATTACTTGTTAATTTTGTTAATTTATTAATATATATATTTAAATTAATCATTAATAATTTAATTAATTGTTAGTTAAATAAATTACTATTATATAAAAGATTGTTACTCTGCTAATTTTTTGTAGTGTAATTTATAATCAGTACCGGATTACATTTCAGAAGTAATCTACCCAGCACTGTGCACAGTATCCACTGAATACTGCAGACTATGTTTAAAAGAACCGTAAATGAACCTTATGCAACAATAAACATAGCCTCATTATGTTGCTTGTGTGTTACATCCAGTTATCCAAGAAATACAAACGATTATTTTGCATGATTATTCTGGTCTCTATATATGGACCTCCTTCAATGATTGTTTCAGCTGTCCGCCAGATTTTCACTTGGGAAACATCAATATGAAAAGATGTAAAATCAACACTTGCCAGAATAAAGTGAATTATTGCATCAATATCTTTATTTGTCCTTCAAAAGAAATGCACAACTCAGCAAAGCTACGACGTACAAACAGCCAAACAAGAGCATTTCCATGTTCTGTGTCATTTACATGAGGAGACGGGACATTATTTTCATCTGTTTGAACATGACAACAACAGCCCACAAACCCACGAGACACTCCAAATCACCCGTTCCACATGAACACGAGTCAAACGCCTCAAACTCTCGTCCGGTTCAGACATTTACCGCAGTACAACATCAGAGAGGAAACCACAGATCTTGCATAGCTCACATGTCATGGAGGTAAGGCACTTCATGAAGATATTTAAGTAGACAATTCATCGCAAGACCAACCAACCCTTTATAAACACGAGCTCGTTCTCACCGTATTTCAGCAAGCAGGAAAAGAAAATCTGAAATGTTAGAAACACATGTACTGTACGCTCTCTTCTTCACGCGCACTTTTGGCATCATTTGTTCATCATGCTCTCCAAACACTGAAGTAGATTTCTTGTGCATATATACGTGTGGAGACGTTGTTTGGTAACCCCCACGCAACCAAGAGTTTCTCAAAAGAGATGAAAAAACTTTGTGCAATGGTTTTGGGGTCGAAGAAGGCAACGTGTAGAGTTTTTATTTTGTCTTGTTTTCTGACCAATAACGAAAAACAATGTTCGAAACTAACAAAACAGAGTGAAAGACTAAATTGGCACTATTTCTCGAGGTAACGCAGGAAACGTCAGACGCCGTTGTGTCGTTCTTCAATAGGTTCTGTGTTTTCAGAAGGTCCAGGTTCTTAAGAAGGTTCTGGTTCTGCAGTCTAACCCAGCTGGTCTTCGTACTGCTTACGGAAACAATCACCAGCTGGGAAGAAATCCCAACATCTCTCCTGATACATCTTCCACACGTACGACTCCTGCAGACACAAGATCATGTTTTAAAGCTGTTGAACAAACACCTGAAGCTTCAGCTTCTGTATAAATCTATAGTTTTCCCTGCTGAGAATATTAAAGAATCAAAATCATATTTCCAGAACAGACCTGACCGGTGTGTTCAGTTTCATCTTTGTTGATCAGGTACATCAAGAAGAATCTTAAAAAAGTCAAACACAGAGATTAAAACACTCAGGATCACTCCGTAATTTTGCAGGCGACACTAATTCCCAGCATATTTATTTAAGAGTAAAATGATCTAATTTAAACCTGTCAAACGCACAATGGGCCAAAAAAAATAACTAATATTAAAATGAGTGAAATTAACCTTAAAAAATAACTTAAATTAGTTAAAAAGACGTTTGTCATTTTCTCTTTAA